>NC_135736.1:50302500-50412500 GCF_041903045.1 Epinephelus lanceolatus
TGACATCACCATGCAACAAGATGCACGTCTCATGAAAGCAGATCTTTCAGGTTCAAGAAAACATCATCAGACATTTCCTAACAGCACCAGTATCTCAAAGCATCAGTGTCTCTCTTCTTCTTCTGTCTATAAATATGTCTGCTTTCAGTCGCTTTAACCAACGCCACTTCCTGTTAGAATAAACTTAGGCCACAAAAACAGTTTCCTCCCGACTGCAGCTGAACTCGTCAACACGGTCTCCTCTCACGTCGATATATTCGTTATAGACTCTTATCTTTGCACACTGCACATATTTGCACCTCCTGCACAAACCAGGTGAGGTCTCTATATTCCGTCACAGCTCTGTTCTACATATTTATATTTATCTTTGTCATATTTTGAGTGTTGCAGTGCTTTGCATTATTTTCATCCCTCTTATTATGTTTATTGTACGTTAAATGTATGCACCAAAAATCCAAAGCAAACTCCTTGTAAGTGAAAACACACTTGGTAATAAATCCTTTTCTGAGTCTGACGTTTGAGACCAGACTACTTCCTGCTGACCGACTAAAATAAATCTACAGGTGACGCCTCTGTTGTGCTGCGTATGCATCTGTAAGATAATGTGTTAATAACTTTGACACAGTAGATCCGACACTGCAGCAGCGAAGCATCAAGTCCATGACGTAACACTCTGCAGTACTTGTTTATTAGGAGCACTTGACACAGAGTTTCTCACCCCGATGAAAGGGACAAACTTCTGACAGGAGTCGTCGTCGGGGCTGCAGAAGAAGAACAGATTCAAACAGTTAAAAACAAAACAACAGAACTGAATAAATCAAATGTGGAGTCAAAGATTTTCTGTGTGTTACACTGTGATTCCTCTCATGTCCACTAGATGCTGCTGCTGCTGTGGTAAACTCTGTGTGAATGGGAAAACTCCTCCTCACAAACACAAAGTAAACACAGTTTTTGCAAAGTTCAGCTCTCAGCAGGTCACAGAGCTTCTTCTCATGACGTTCAGAAATGGAGGACAGACGTACTGTCGCCGTCTGTGGACACCTGGCGCTGTACGTCTCAATGTCAGGACTGAACAGAGACCGAACAGGAAAGGAGGGGACTCGGGGAACAAAGCGAGTGTAGCCAGACGACTACATGCAACATTGTAATGGAACTCAGGGGGCTAACTTGCTCCTCGCTACGGCAGCACATTTGAATCAGCTGTGATGTTGTGGCATAAGTTTGTTTTATGTGTGGGCGGAGACAGCAGTCAAACGTCAGTGATAATGTTCCACCACCTGTTTGCATTTCACAGTTTAAAAAGAAGACAAAGAGGAAGAAGAAGGAGCGGTTCAGTAAGAGCAAAACAACAGTGTTGAGACAACACCGCCCTGTTGAAATAAGTGCACCACACAGGAAGTGCGTAGTGTACTGCACTTAAGTGTACAAACAGACGTACGTGGTTTGAGACACACTCAAGGTTTGAGGTCTGATCCTGACAGGTAAGAATCGTACCTCTTGTGTTTGCAGGTCAGCATGGCCTCTGAGATCGGACACAGGTGAGAAACAGCAGCTCCGCTCAGATACTGAGACACTCGACCTGCTACACCCACAGGATCTGTGGAACAGAGAGCACATCGTCACCTGACAGAGAGTTTACCAGTGAGTGTTACCTGTCAAACACAGTCAGCATCTACACCTGAGGGAAGGTAGTCTGAGTGGGCGGAAGTTCGCTGCAAAGATCAGCCTCTCATTGGGTGGAACGAGCCACCCGCTGAAGTCCCGCCCTACCACCTACGGTTGTGTAGCAGTTTTCAACACGCCCTTTACGAACTTTTGCAGTGTTTGATCTTGCGGGGATGTAGCCATGTTTCTGCCATGGTTCGTGTCCTGTAGGTGATATTTTTGTGGGCGTGTTACACCAAAACCTGTTTCCCCCCGGCAATATTTTTGCAAGCGCACCGTTGCTGTGGCACCGCCCACAACGATTGTGATTGGCTGAAAGAAATACAAGCAGCAGGGGCGTTTTTTTCCCCAATCTTAAAGTGAGAGTCGGCCCAGCCAGGTCTGGTGAGCAAGACTAGAGAGAGGGTAACCAGAGACCAGAGGCCTCAGTACTGTGAAAGCAGTTCATCTTCCCCAGGATATCTCCTCCTCCTCTGCTCTGACTCACCCGTCACATCCAGCGTCTGGATAACTGCTGCTACAGAGCTGTTATGAACTAGTTCAGTCAACTCTGGGTTTTCCTATCAGCCACCAGCACGTTCATGTGAAAGAGGCGGGGCTGTTAATGATGAGTGACATCATCAGAACCATGCATGAAGTACTTCATATGATATGAGATGAAACGGTACAGAAAGTGTCTGCGACTGTGAGACAGTAAAATGTCAGTGGGATGTAAACGATACTCTGTGATCTTCTAACGGGAAATGTAGAAACACTGAAAACACTCTCCAAAAATTCACCTTCAGCCGAGACTTGAATGACGTGCAGGTATCACTGAGCTGTATGTGACATTAAGAGTATCTTATTTATTTAGTGTGGTGATGATGATGATGATGATGATGATGAAACTCCTCTGTATAGAGTTAACCCTGAAGTGACCTCACTGACTCCAAACACTACTGTATTACTGAGCTGTATGGATATGGGCAGGCGCAGCTTATCCCAGATGGACCTGTACAGGATTCTGGTCTGCAGCCACGAGTGCTGCAGGTTTAGAGGCATAAAAACAAAAATCAATTTGGACTCAAACTGTGAAGTTCCCAGAGATTCCCACCCTTAGGAAACCATGTGAAGCAGCACTGGAAGAAGATGAAACCAAGACTCGATCCTCTGGAGACCACGAGAACCACAGGAGACGCGTGTTGGTGCGTCACTCATAACTCCTACGAGCACATTCAGGTTAATCTGATGATCTCATCCGAGGTCAGAGGTCAGTCATACCAAGAGGAGGAGACTCCACGCGGCCAAACAGCTCCCTCCAGCCGGCGTCCATGAACAGGCTGTTGAATTTACTGTCCAGGGTGGCCAGGTACTTGGCCAGTGGGTGGGCTCCTGGTGGGGTGATAATAAACACATAGAGCATCATGGGAAGGTTCATAACCAGCTGGTTTACATGTCACGAGATGACGTGTGGGAGTTTCTGCGTACCGACGGGGAGGATGAGGAAACGGACGTAGCTCAGCCAATCAGGCGTTTTGCTGGCCAGCTGCTCTACGAAGCAGCAGAGGACGGTGCTCAGGTAGCTCTGATCTCCAACCACCGCCACCTTTACGGTGGGCGGCGTCTGGGAGTTACAGTTACAGCTGGAAAACACAACATACAGTAATAAATGACTGATGTGATATTCAACATTAACTGATGAGAGCAGGATCGAGTTAGCAGCCTGTCGCAGCAGCTGATCAGACGTTTGATCAGGTGCACCGTCTCTACGATTCAACCGATTATAACGGAATAAACAAAAGTGGTGTTTCATCAGCGCAGTCAGGAGGTGAACCTGGAGGACGGGTTTATCGTTCTTGTTCAGCTCGTTGTGTTTGATGTTTTGTGCGAAGGTGAACAGTCATTAATAACTACATCAGTGTCCCTCCATCTCGAGGTGATAAAAACAACACCTGAACAGGTAGACGTTTCTGTTACAGGCACCAATCACTGCAAATGGAAATTCCTATTTCCTGTGAATGCATCACGAAGATTAATGTTCTGAATATTCAAAATGACAGACGGTACTAATTATTTCTCATACGTCTTTTTAATAATCTCTCGTCCTTATCTCTGGAAAGGCCGTCAGAACTTCAATAGAAAACTGGAACAGAGCGTGCTCAGTGTCGCTATCAGCATCAACAGGAAGCAGAAGGAAAAGCTCCACCTGTTTGACGGAGGTTTTCATTTGAACTCTACGTTGTGACTGACTGGTGCGACCTGTTTGTGATAGTGAAACTCTGCTGATGCAACAGGCTGCAGGTGTTTCTCTTATCAGGTGATCGATCAGGTGAGTCTCACAATCTCTGGATCCGGCTGATGATGGCGTTGAAGGCGGCCTGAACATCAGCTGCTGAGACGGTGCAGACGATTGGCTGATCGAAGAGAAGCTCCGACAGATACTGAGGAGGAAGAGAGAGATTTACAGTCAGGTCCATAATTATTTGGACAATGATACAGTTGTCATCATTTTGGCTCTGTACACCACCACAATGGGTTTTAAATGAAACAATGAATACCTGCTTAAAGTGCAGACTCTCAGCTTTCATTTAAGGCTTTTTTCAAAAATGTAGTATGAACCGTGTAGGAATTACAACCATTTCTTCACACAGTCCCCCAACTTTAAGGGCTCATAAGTATTTGGACAAACTAACATAATCATCAATTAAACAGTCAGTTTTAATACTTGGTTGCAAATCCTTTACAGTCAATGACTGCCTGAAGTGTTGGACACATAGGCATCATCAGATGCTGGGTTTCTTCCCTGGTGATGCTCTGCCAGCCCTTTACTGCAGCCGTCTGCACTTCCTGCTTGTGTTTTGGGTGTTTTGCCCTCAGTTTTGGCTTCAGCAAGAGAAACGCATGCTCAGTTGGATTCAGGTCAGATGATATGACTTGGCCATTGCAGAACATTCCACTTCTTTGCCTTAAAAATGTCTTTGCTTGCTTTTGCAATATGCTTCAGGTCAATGTCCAACTGCACTGTGAAGCATCGTCCAATGAGTTTTGAAGCATTTGGTTGAATCTGAGCAGATAATGTAGCCCCAAACACTTCAGCTTTCATCCTGCTGCTCTTGTCAGCAGTCACATCATCAATAAATACAAGAGAACCAGTTCCACTGGCAGCCATACATGGCCATGACATAACAGTACCTCCACCATGCTTCACTGATGAGGTGGTGTGCTTTGGATCATGAGCAGTTCCTTCCCTTCTTCCTTCTCTTGTCTTCCCATCATTCTGGTAGTTGATCTTTGTTTTATCTGTCCATAGTATGCTGTTCCACAACTGTACAGGCTTTTTAGATGGTTTTTGACAAACTCTAATCTGGCCTTCCATTTTTAAGGCTAACCATTGGTTTGCATCTTGTGATAAACCCTCTGTATTTATTCTAGTGAAGTCTTGTCTTGCTTACAAGAGCAGCAGGATGAAAGCTGAAGTGTTTGGGGCTACATTATCTGCTCAGATTCAACCAAATGCTTCAAAACTCATTGGACGATGCTTCACAGTGCAGATGGACATTGACCTGAAGCATATTGCAAAAGCAAGCAAAGACATTTTTAAGGCAAAGAAGTGGAATGTTCTGCAATGGCCAAGTCATATCATCTGACCTGAATCCAACTGAGCATGCGTTTCTCTTGCTGAAGCCAAAACTGAGGGCAAAACACCCAAAACACAAGCAGGAAGTGCAGACGGCTGCAGTAAAGGGCTGGCAGAGCATCACCAGGGAAGAAACCCAGCATCTGATGATGCCTATGTGTCCAACACTTCAGGCAGTCATTGACTGTAAAGGATTTGCAACCAAGTATTAAAACTGACTGTTTAATTGATGATTATATTAATTTGTCCAAATACTTATGAGCCCTTAAAGTTGGGGGACTGTGTGAAGAAATGGTTGTCATTCCTACACGGTTCATACTACATTTTTGAAAAAAGCCTTAAATGAAAGCTGAGAGTCTGCACTTTAAGCAGGTATTCATTGTTTCATTTAAAACCCATTGTGGTGGTGTACAGAGCCAAAATGATGACAACTGTATCATTGTCCAAATAATTATGGACCTGACTGTACGTCATGTATGTTCTCAACGTTTTATTGTTATAATATTAACATACTGACTGACATGTGATCAACAGACTGAACCGACTGTTTCCTGTCTTCTGTCTTATTGTTTGTCTTTTCTGGACCGAGGAGCCGGCTGCACCAACTGGTCTGAACTTAGTCTGGTCCAAACTGCTAAGTCGCTCTTTGTTGAGACCGGTCTTTAGAACGAACATGACGTCACTTGCACCAACTAAACTTAAGCCTAGTCTTAACGTGGAATTTATACTTCTGCGTTGACTCAACGCCGTACCTTACACCGCAGCCTGACGTGCAGCTCCCCAGATATGTGACTCAACGTCACAGTGACGCAGACCTCCTGTCTGTCTCTGTAAGCTGAAACCATTTCCCTCAGTGGAAACAAAGCTTTGATTTACTTTAACTTCACAGATAAGAAACAATAAATTGTGAAGACAATAAAGCCTCCACACACTGTGTGTGATTTATCCTGGCTGAAATATGAGCAGAGAAAATCTCTGCTAGCTGCTAGGCTAATTTATACAATGTAAAATGCCATAGGCTTGTGCTAATAACGTTAGCATGTTGTATTTGTGGGGAAAATGTGTCCAGATAAAGACAAGTGTTTGTCTGTGAATGCTGCGAGTTATAGTGAAGCTGATTTGTGTGTTTAATGTGTGTTTTTTTAATGTGTGTTTTGAATCAACTAAACTTTACAGCACTTCACAGAAACCGCCGTCAACAACTAGTGTTTTGGAGGTGTAACTGCAGAGTGACAGAAATCCCGCTTAACTACACCCGGTCTTAGCGATACATGTTGCTGTGAATGGCCAGCAACTAAGGCTGTTGCCTAGCAGGTCATGTGTTGCTTGGATACACTATTAAATTCTCCTGCTGCCTTGTTATTGTGTTACTAATCATTTATCATTTGCAGCAACATTATTATGAAGCATCAGAGCAAAAGACTTGAAGTACCACCCTGTGGTTGTGTGACTCCGCCCACCAGTCCAGTGTCTCTGACAGTCTCCATCCATGTCAGTGAAAACATAGATGCTTCACACACAGAAGATCTATACAATCAGCACAGTTTCAAGATTAGAGTCACCAATTCAGTATCTGACCAAATGTCTCCCCTTCTGTTCCTGAGATATGACGTTAAAACATGATGATGTCACAGTCAAGCTGACCTTTGACCTTTTGACCTTCATTATTTTATCCTGTTAGACATTTGGGTCAAGTTTGGTCAGAATTAGTGAATGAATTCTTCAGTTTTGGACAGAAACAGGTTTTGTGAGGTCACACTGACCTTTGACCTTCAACCACAAAATTCTAATTAGTTCATTCTTCAATCCAAGTAGACGTTTGTGCCAAATTTGAAGAAATACCTTTGAGGTATTTTTAAGATAAAAGTTTTCACAAGGATGGGTCGAACAAAGGTGTTGTCCTTGCTGCAGCGTGTGGGTTCGATTCCAACCTGCAGCCCTTTGCTGTGTGTCCTCCCCCGTCACACTAAAGTCTGTCCTGTCTAATAAAAAGCTGAAAAATAATCTTTATAAAAGAAAGAGATGTTCAGGTATACAGAGCTGTACACGAGAGGCGTGTCTGGGTTTGAGTGACAGCAGCTGGTGGGTGGAGCGCCACATGAGAAAAGTGAACAAACCTGCAGTTTAAGACTCGGGGAGTGACAGCGTGTCGTTACTAGTGGTATTAAAGAATGACGACCACACCAGCATCTGAATGGAACGAAGTAAGTTTATATTCGGCTGCTTCATGTGCTGCTGCTGACCGGCTACATAGCTCACTGTCCTACCCTTTAACGGACATTAGCGGTGCACTTTTTACCGGTTTGTTTGGACGCTGGTTCAACAAGCTGAGGTGAAGACCAGACGTGTTTATGTTTGTATGTTAGCGAAATAAAAAGGAGACTGTAGGAAAGCTAACGTAGGGTGCTGTTCAGCGTTTCTTGCGTATCAGGCTGCTGATTTATAGACGCAGGTGAGATTCTGATTTCACACCTGCTAGTGACGAGGCGGAGGATTTACACCTGGTCTGAGCGAGAAGAAGGTTTAAGCCGAGATGGTGCAACCAGCGTAACTCTGAGGTCAGACGCCAAGTTACGACCGACTTATCTTCAAACCAGGTTGAAGCCCTGTTGGTGCAACCGGCGACCAACCAGGAGAGCAGAAGTGATAAACAAACTCTGGTTGGTCAATCAGCAAATTTTACATCGAAGAGAGGGACAGAAACAAACTGCTGTCTCTTTAAGACTGATGGACAGACGGACAGACGGACAGACCTGTCCCTGCCAGTCTGTGGTGTTGATCAGGATGATGGAATCAGGAATCTGATCATCAGAGAACAGGATGTGGTTCAGCTGATCCAGGACCGACTTCCTGGCAACCTGAAAACAAACATCGGAACCTCAGTGTGAGTACACGTCAGTACACGTCAGTAACATCAGTACACGTCAGTAACATCAGTACATGTCAGTACACATCAGTACACATCAGTACACGTCAGTACACGTCAGTAACATCAGTACACATCAGTACACGTCAGTACACGTCAGTACACGTCAGTAACATCAGTACACGTCAGTAACATCAGTACACGTCAGTACACGTCAGTACACATCAGTACACATCAGTACACGTCAGTACACGTCAGTAACATCAGTACACATCAGTACACGTCAGTACACATCAGTACACATCAGTACACATCAGTACACGTCAGTACACATCAGTACACATCAGTACACGTCAGTACACATCAGTACACATCAGTACACGTCAGTACACGTCAGTAACATCAGTACACATCAGTACACGTCAGTACACGTCAGTACACGTCAGTAACATCAGTACACGTCAGTAACATCAGTACACGTCAGTACACGTCAGTACACATCAGTACACATCAGTACACGTCAGTACACGTCAGTAACATCAGTACACATCAGTACACGTCAGTACACATCAGTACACGTCAGTACACATCAGTACACATCAGTACACGTCAGTACACGTCAGTAACATCAGTACACGTCAGTACACGTCAGTACACATCAGTACACGTCAGTACACATCAGTACACGTCAGTACACGTCAGTACACGTCAGTAACATCAGTACACGTCAGTACACGTCAGTACACATCAGTACACATCAGTACACGTCAGTACACGTCAGTACACGTCAGTAACATCAGTACACATCAGTACACGTCAGTACACGTCAGTACACGTCAGTAACATCAGTACACGTCAGTACACGTCAGTACACATCAGTACACGTCAGTACACGTCAGTACACGTCAGTGCACATCACTACACGTCAGTACACGTCAGTACACGTCAGTACACATCAGTACACGTCAGTACACGTCACTACACGTCACTACACGTCACTATACGTCAGTACACGTCAGTACTTGTCAGTACACATCAGTAACATCAGTACACGTCAGTACACGTCAGTACACGTCAGTACACATCAGTACACGTCAGTACACGTCAGTACACATCAGTACACGTCAGTACACATCAGTACACGTCAGTACACGTCAGTACACGTCACTACACGTCACTACACGTCAGTACTTGTCAGTACACATCAGTAACATCAGTACACGTCAGTACACGTCAGTACACGTCAGTACACATCAGTACATGTCAGTACACATCAGTACACGTCAGTACACATCAGTACACGTCAGTACACGTCAGTACACGTCACTACACGTCAGTACTTGTCAGTACTTGTCAGTACACATCAGTAACATCAGTACACGTCAGTACACGTCACTACACGTCAGTACTTGTCAGTACACATCAGTAACATCAGTACACGTCAGTACACATCAGTACACGTCAGTACACATCAGTACACATCAGTACACATCAGTACACATCAGTACACGTCAGTACACATCAGTACATGTCAGTACACGTCAGTACACGTCACTACACGTCAGTACTTGTCAGTACACATCAGTAACATCAGTACACGTCAGTACACATCAGTACACGTCAGTACACATCAGTACACGTCAGTACACGTCAGTACACATCAGTACACATCAGTACACGTCAGTACACGTCAGTACACGTCACTACACGTCAGTACACGTCAGTACACATCAGTACACATCAGTAACATCAGTACACGTCAGTACACGTCAGTAACATCAGTACACGTCAGTACACGTCAGTAGGGCTGCACTTAAGGATTATTTTTTATTGATTAATGTAACAATTATTTTTTCCGTTAGTCAACTAATCTAAGGACTCATTTTTCTAAAAAAAAATTATATACAGTACAGGCCAAAAGTTTGGACACACCTTCTCATTCAATGCGTTTTCTTTATTTTCATGACTATTTACATTGTAGATTCTCACTGAAGGCATCAAAACTATGAATGAACACATGTGGAGTTATGTACTTAACAAAAAAAGGTGAAATAACTGAAAACATGTTTTATATTCTAGTTTCTTCAAAATAGACACCCTTTGCTCTGATTACTGCTTTGCACACTCTTGGCATTCTCTCCATGAGCTTCAAGAGGTAGTCACCTGAAATGGTTTTCCAACAGTCTTGAAGGAGTTCCCAGAGGTGTTTAGCACTTGTTGGCCCCTTTGCCTTCACTCTGCGGTCCAGCTCACCCCAAACCATCTCGATTGGGTTCAGGTCCGGTGACTGTGGAGGCCAGGTCATCTGCCGCAGCACTCCATCACTCTCCTTCTTGGTCAAATAGCCCTTACACAGCCTGGAGGTGTGTTTGGGGTCATTGTCCTGTTGAAAAATAAATGATCGTCCAACTAAACGCAAACCGGATGGGATGGCATGTCGCTGCAGGATGCTGTGGTAGCCATGCTGGTTCAGTGTGCCTTCAATTTTGAATAAATCCCCAACAGTGTCACCAGCAAAACACCCCCACACCATCACACCTCCTCCTCCATGCTTCACAGTGGGAACCAGGCATGTGGAATCCATCCGTTCACCTTTTCTGCGTCTCACAAAGACACGGCGGTTGGAACCAAAGATCTCAAATTTGGACTCATCAGACCAAAGCACAGATTTCCACTGGTCTAATGTCCATTCCTTGTGTTTCTTGGCCCAAACAAATCTCTTCTGCTTGTTGCCTCTCCTTAGCAGTGGTTTCCTAGCAGCTATTTGACCATGAAGGCCTGATTGGCGCAGTCTCCTCTTAACAGTTGTTCTAGAGATGGGTCTGCTGCTAGAACTCTGTGTGGCATTCATCTGGTCTCTGATCTGAGCTGCTGTTAACTTGCCATTTCTGAGGCTGGTGACTCGGATGAACTTATCCTCAGAAGCAGAGGTGACTCTTGGTCTTCCTTTCCTGGGTCGGTCCTCAAGTGTGCCAGTTTCGTTGTAGCGCTTGATGGTTTTTGCGACTCCACTTGGGGACACATTTAAAGTTTTTGCAATTTTCCAGACTGACTGACCTTCATTTCTTAAAGTAATGATGGCCACTCGTTTTTCTTTAGTTAGCTGATTGGTTCTTGCCATAATATGAATTTTAACAGTTGTCCAATAGGGCTGTCGGCTGTGTATTAACCTGACTTCTGCACAACACAACTGATGGTCCCAACCCCATTGATAAAGCAAGAAATTCCACTAATTAACCCTGATAAGGCACACCTGTGAAGTGGAAACCATTTCAGGTGACTACCTCTTGAAGCTCATGGAGAGAATGCCAAGAGTGTGCAAAGCAGTAATCAGAGCAAAGGGTGGCTATTTTGAAGAAACTAGAATATAAAACATGTTTTCAGTTATTTCACCTTTTTTTGTTAAGTACATAACTCCACATGTGTTCATTCATAGTTTTGATGCCTTCAGTGAGAATCTACAATGTAAATAGTCATGAAAATAAAGAAAACGCATTGAATGAGAAGGTGTGTCCAAACTTTTGGCCTGTACTGTATATATATATAAATAAATATTATATATATATATTTAAATATTTTATTGAATCATCTTAAAAACAATGACAATTTTAAAATGAGTCTAATTTCTACATCACTGTTGCTTTATGATAATATTATTAATAATAATAATATTCCATATGTGTCAGATACCAGATCAGAAAGTTCTGCACCTCAACTTTAAAACATTGCTGCAAAATGTACATGAACTGCCCTCAACTGGTGAGTCAGGATTTTGACTTAAGTGCTTGTCTTTAAACTTAAAATGATTATCACATGGATTTATTTCATCACTGCAGTAATGTGCAACTAAGATAATTACTGACAAATGTATTTCTGCATCAGTGTGGGGCGAGGAAAGGAAAGGATTTACAGACTGTAACAAGGTCTGTTTTCTCGCTCGTGCACGTCCGTTCAAGTCAAAAGAAAATATAAAACAGCTGAGTAACAATTTTAGATGACGCATGCGGTATCACTGGCGCTAGTGTAGACAGTTTAAGTGATGACTACTAACAGAAACATGTTTGGCGTGTTGATAGTCCTGATATGCTGATGTCACAGGAAGCTGCACTCTGACATCATATAAAGAAATATTTCACTGCTGTAAAGACACAAATACTTTGGAAACTGGTGCAACATGACCAGAGAAGAAGTACTGTGACATCTGCTTTTAACCAAGAGGCAGAAAACCTACAACTACCAGAATGCATTGCACCACACAGGACCAGTAAATGCTCCCGCTGGTGGGTGACGAGGTAACAAACAATCTCAATCTCTTACATTTAAACAGATGAAACATGTCTCTGAACACATCTGAGGGGAGGAAATACTTAACACAGCAACACAATCTTGGTTTTATGTTTGATCAGCGCTGCTCAGTTTGATCTCAGTCTATTCAGCCTCCATTTTCACTGTGCAGGAAACAGTATGGCGCCCACTTCCTGCTCAGAAACTCTTGCTATTACAGCTGAAAAGGACACTAAAATAAGTAAAAGCCAGAGAGTCAGCACAACTTTGCCAGATGACTCGTCTGTGTGTCTCACCTGTGGAGGAGGTATCCTGTAGTCAGACGACGTCTCACTGTCGACGCTGCTGGTTCTGTCAGTCCCTCTGGAGTTCTGTCTGTCCTTCATGGAGGCGCTCCAAGGATGGCGAGACACCTGACCTCCTGTCTTACTGCCGGGAGAGCACACGGATAAATGTTTGACCAGATCTTCCTCCTGACAATCATCTTCTCCCTCTCTCTGGTTCTTTGAGCTGATTGGCCCTGACCGAATGCTGGGAGTATGACTGCATGTTATATGTGCAACCCACAGCGGGAGATTTAAAAAGTAGCTGTTAGCAGTTAGCAGCTAACTCAAAGAAGAACAGCAGCTGTTAGCAGTTAGCAGCTAACAGGAGCTCCTTACCCTCCGAGCAGAGGACAAGATCAGCCGCCATATAACAGGGACGCTAAATGATTGTTATTGACATGTGATGTCATTGTTATTGTTCATAAAGAGCTGCTGACACGTATGTTATATGTCACACTAGAGGACGATGCTGTTGTGTTACATGTCACGCCTCTTTTGACTCTGTGAAGTCATCATGATGTCTGACATCACACACTGGAGCCACACGACGCAGCCGTTGTTTGGTTCAGTGTAAAAACCTAAAGGAAGCGTAAAGATGGGTAGCAAGCTTGTGTGTGTGTGTGTGTGTGTGTGTGCGTGTGTGTGTGTGCGTGTGTGTGTGTACCTCGGTGACACCTGTGTTTGGGACTCAGTTTTACAGAGTTTGGCAGCCGGGCCTGCATCTGTTCCCATGACAACATCATCCTCAACTTCCTGTGGAGAGAAGATGAAGAAGTGTGTGAATGTGTGTACTTGTATTTGCTACATAGTGAGGACCGAAACAGAGTGAGGACAGTTGTGTAAAGTGGGGACATTCTGGCTGGTATCACGTCTTCAAAGACCTGTCTGAACGTAAATTAAAGACTTGGCTTTAAGGTTCACGTTAGACTTGGGTTCAGGTTAAAGTAAGGAGCCGGGGAACACATGATGTTGGTGACGGAGTACAGGGATCCACACTCACCCCGGCGCCGGCCTCGTCTCCTCTGGACTCGTCGGGGAATCGCGGACACTCTGGAGACAGACGCTCTGCAGCCTGTTGATAAGAACAGAGCAGTGACACAGAGTGACCTGCAGGGGGCAGCAGAGGACAGTACAACTGCTGTCTGACTCCACACACTTCACTTCACCTACAGCATGAGACAGACGGACTGAAGGTTGTTATTACATCACATCCTCCCAACAGGTCACATCACTAAAATACACAAAGATAACAACGAACGTCTGCCTGCTGAGCACCAACCGGGGTGTCAGCGGATACTTCAGGGTGATGTTCGGTCTGATCGTCTGAGACCTCTGTTCACCTTCTTTTCAATGCGGTCACAGCATCAGCGTGTCAGAATTACAACTTAGTTTAATTGTTGTGATCGTTTAGTTGTTGGTTAAAAGAGTGATGACACTAATTAGTGTGAAGGTGTTTCTCCAAACTCATAATGCTCTGCTGGGTGAAATGACGTCTACAGGAAGTTGTAATTAAAATGTATTTAATGTTTAATATAAAATGTCATAAATATGGATCTGTATAGTCTGTGTGCTGCCAACAAGAAGCTTTCAGGACATTTTTAGTTTCAGAGTCATTTGACATCATTCATGGAAAAATAACACAAAATAACTCCACCCACTTAAACACCAGTGCAGACCAGGTACTCTCCTGGTAGCTCCCCTGGTTTCTCAGCTGAAACTCAATACTGCAAATCCAGTGAAATACAGTCTTAATGTGAACGTTCAATCAATGTCTTCAAACAGTCAGTGAAAAAAAAACTTTGACTTCTGTACCTTCTCTGAGCGTCTTTCCACCGGTGACCGTAGTCAGTTTTTTTAATGTCTTTTCAACAGGAAAAAGCTCGCTGTGTGAACTCATTAATGATCATAAATACATGTTGTGCAAATATCACCATGGTGTTGGTGTTCAGTGGAGTACACTGTGTATCAGCTGGACTCACGGCTGCAGTCTGTTGTTTCTGTTGGCCCCTCTGACTGTTGAGACTCCTGATCTCAGTCTGAGAGCTGGACTGAGAGATTCCCTCGAAGAAAGGCCTGTTGGTCAGATACCACAAACACAACCGTCTGCACAGGGACAACATGCAACATCAGCTGATCAGATAAGCATCAACTGCAAGACAGCCGTCAGTGAATACAGGCAGAGGGACAACATTTTCAAAAGTGGGCCCCTCATCCACCCCCAGTGAATGTAATCCAATGAATCATGTTTCCACATGTATTTTGTTTCTACTGTTACGACCTTGTTTTCTTAGTTTATTCTCGGTTGAAAAATGTTAAAAATGTTAAATCATCAGATCAAATCGGGAGCTAACAGATACCTTTTTTCTTCATGTGTTCGTTCAGTTTTGAGGCTACTTTCATCAAATGTTGGTCAGATTGTGTGCAGAACTGAAACAGTGTAAAGCAGGGCTGTCAAACTCAAGGTCAAAGTTGACTCCCGTGGTAGTAGGAGCACTCGGGGCAGTGACCCCCAAACTGACAGAGTGGCTCTGGCAGATTCCAGGAACAAAATCTGAAGCCTCAGTCCAGAAGAGTGCAGTCAGTCCTAGGAACAGCAGGAACACCCTCAAACTCCCAGGCCTCTGGTAGAGGACCCGAGCTTGAGGATGACACAGATACAGATACCACCCTGAGAGGGTGACAGGGTTGTTGTGTGTGTATAAATATATATGTATGTAAAGGCCTGTTGATTTGGGGAATGTTTGTTTGGGTATTTCTGATTTCGTTCTAATGCGACAGTCGTTTATAGCGTCATCCTGCAGCTCTCCATAAATCCTGCAAATCACTCAACTCTTAAACCAACCGAAGCACCTGGATCATCAAGCAGTGGGTACAGGTAAACCAGAGACAGTGTGTTGATCACGTCCACCATTATGGCGTCTGCGGGTGACTATTTTTTAACTTACTGAAATGGATTATTAGCTCTTATTAGCTAATTAGACTGTTATTAGTTTATTATATGAAATGTAAATGCATAGGACAGCTGAGGCGCGTGTCCACAGTCTGACCTGAGTTTGGGTTTGGGCGTGCTGATGATGCTGTCGTTGTCGTCCAGCTCCGGGCCGCTGTCACTCGGGTTGTAAACCTCCAGGCTGTCGTAGAGCAGGTCTAGGTCCTCCTCGGCCTCCTGACTCTGACCCACCGGATCTGAGTCCAGAACCTGCAGCGTTTACACAGGGTGACAGAGATGAATCTACTGGTGGAGTGATGAGGTGGATTTCTCGTGAGCAAAGACGACGACGCAGCGTCGAGTACGAACCTCATCAGAGACTTTGAATCTTTTCAGTAGAGCCACAAACTTCTGTTTAAAGTTCGGCTGCTGAGCGACAGAGAAAAGAAGGAAAGTGAGACACAGTTTCTTCATCTGATCAAAGTGCCTTATCCTATTATATATTTATCTTTTTAACCGAGAGGAGAGTTGAGAACACATTAACAATATTTCCCTGACACGCTACATTAAATGCTGCAACTACAAAACGTGACATGAGAGGGAACTGCGCATTGGTTCGACCATATTAAACTCATTGTTCCGAAGTCCGTTCCGAAATCATCATGATGCCCTGTGGTTAAGGTCTGGTTAGGTTTAGGCACAAAAACCACTTGGTTAGGGTCAGGAAAAGATCATGGTGTGGGTTAAAATGAAAAAGAAAGTGAAAACACATAAGCTGTGAGCCTGCTCCGCCTCAAGCCGGTCGCAGCGCACCATACGTCCGCCGCGAGCCGTTCAGCACCGCGGACAGTCGAACTAATGGGATGTCGAACCAATGACATGGACCCACATAAGATACAGGCGATGTTCTGTGGCAGACTCTGATTGGACCTCACCTGAGTCAGGGAGGCTGTTCGGATCATTTTCCTGCGAGACTTCTTCGTCTTTCCCTGAACATCATCATCATCGTCAAACATGTCCTGAGAAACAAACAGAGGAAATGTCACGTCGTCGTTAAAGATGTTCAGTTTGAAGTGATAAAGTGTCACTTCTTGATGACTGCTATGAAATATTGTCGTTCTCTCTGGTTCATGAACTCATGATCCTCAGAGGATGAATCACAACACTGATGATCCTTTGACTTTTGATCCGGCGCCACCAACAGGTCAAATTAAACACTTCTATGTTATTGTTTCAGCTGAATGCTAATGTAGCATGCTAATGATGTATGCTGTTGTTAGTACATCGATGTTATCATATAAACAAATGTAATAATACATGTTGGCTACTGAATGTTGCAGAACTGTTGCATGCTAAAAGATTAGGCTACATATCTAAACATTACTCATCAAATGTTAGCATAGAACCATGCTAACATGCATATAACCTATCAACATTTAAATATCAATTGTAACATTCGTAATGTCATCGTGTTATCTTGTGGACTTTAATGTTAGTATGCTAACATGATAACGTTAACATTAGCATAAAGCACAAAGTCTAGCAGTGGGTCATATTTCCATTTCTTCACTTTATTGCAGTTTCATGACATGCTAAACATTAGCATATTACCATACTAACTGTACATAGGCCTGTATGTTACAATGCTAATGTTTCCTGCGACACTTTGTATGCTAACGTATATTAGCCAAGCGCAGAGACTGATTAAACCTGAGCCAAGCTTTCAGATGAATGCTAATGTTGGCGTTAAACTCAAATTAAGCAGATTTAATGTTAGCATTTAGCTTAAATTGAGATGATTTAACGTTAGCATTTAGCTCATTTTAAGATGATTTAAAGGATCAGTTTTTAGTGAATCCACATATTGAAAGTAAGCTAACAGACTTTTCTGTTTTTACTGTTTTCTATTCTCTGATTGTTTTTAACTAATGTAAAGTGTCTGTGAGAACCATGAAAAGCACTTTATAAATAAAATGTATTATATTAATATCATTATTATTATGGAAGTTTTCAGTAGCAAAAACACTGATGGCTGCATTCCATTTCTTTGCTCCAGGTCCTGCCATTGTACCTGTTGGCTTACAGAATGGACCGCAGCCATCATTTCTGTGCTGTGTCAGCTGACAGGTAGGCTCACCTGAGGAGGAACCGCGTCATCACTTCCTTCCTGTTCGGAGGAGAAGCTGTCGTCATCGTCCTCCCAGTAGTTTTCCATGTCAGGAGAGCGATCTGTCCCACAAACACACAAACTGTAGATACACAACAACTCTGACTGAAGTAATCCGAAGTTTATTTTAACTGGAGGATGAAAAACTGCAGTGTTTAGTCTCCAGTGGTGGGAGGTGTGCCGACTAAGTATGTTCACACAAGTATTAAAATAGTAGTAAAATAGTAAAATACATTTATATGCGGACGACACTGTCATTTACACACATGCGCCCTCCGTGATGCAGGTGGTGCAGGAGCTTCAGACCGTATTTCAGTCATTACAAACTGCTCTGCTGAGTTTAACATTTTAAATGCTCAGAGTTTTATGGTCTTCTCAAAAGCTCACTCAGTTGCTGGATGATCTTAGTATCTTCACATCTGATGGTAAATCAGATGTGAAGGAGTGTCTGCGTACAAGTGCCACAGCATACGGATAGATGACAAGCTTTCATTTCATATACATACTGCTGCTGTAGGCGCGACGCTTAAAGTGAAGATTGGCTTTTATTTCAGAAATAAGTCTCGTTTTACTTTCAGTGCTGAGAAAAAACGTGTGGAAGAAACTTTTCTGTCTGTTACTGATTACTGTGACATATTGTACATGAACGCAACCTCCTCCATTTTACGTAGCCTTGATCCAGTGCACCATGCATCTCTACGTTTTATTACAGCTGCAAAATGACTCAGTCATCACTGCATCCTGTATGATTTGGTGTGTTGGACGTCACTGACCACTCACAGACAGCAGCACTGGTATATTTTTATCCATAAAGCAATACTGGTCAAACTTCCAGCCGACCTTTGAACCCTGCTGTGAGTCAGCTCGGGTAGTTTCCTGCTACGCTCCTCCGCATGGCTGCTCTTTAACGTACCCTGGGTTTCACTAGATGTGGGGAAAACTGTTTTTCCTACTCTGCACTGTGAGCATGAAACAATCTACAAAAAGATCTAAAATCAGAAACACTTCAATCCACTGATGACTTTAAGGGCATCATAAAGAACAGAGACATGTGCTTGCTTTTCTTTAGAGGCCACTATGTTTGAACTGTTGTTGTTTTATTGTGGATTTTTGTATTACATGTTGTATTTATTGCATTTTAAATGTGTTCTGATTGGCTGCTGCCTCAGCTGGATCTCTACTTTTCAATCTCAGTGGTACTTCCTGGTTAAATAAAGGTTAAATAAAATTCCTTCAGTATAAGTTCAGTACTTCTCCTTCTCCCCCACGTCACTGCTGTCCTGTCACAGTGTGGTATTAGTACTTTTACTGTAGTGAAGGATCTGAATGCTTCTTCCAACACTGTTAGTTTCTCTCTGGTGATGATGAAGAGCATTCACACCGACTCTCCTCTGCACATTAGATTATCACGGGTGAGAAATGTTCCTGCAGCCTCAGCTTGAATCAACAAACACTAACACTGGATCTGGTGGACAGACGGTCATTATGAGCGGACTCTGATCAGGACTGAAGCTCCTGTTCTGACTGAGCTGTGATGATGATGATGATGATGATGATGATGATGATTTGCTTTGAGGGGTGCAGTGAGGCTGTTTGTTCAAAAACATCGAGGAGCTCATATGTACTCTGCTCCCGACCAATCAGGAACCGGTCTTTAACGAGCACCTGATGCTGTCAGACAGACTGACGGTCAGCTCCACTGTTCTCCTCACCCGAGGCCTTGGTCTTGTTGCCATGGTGACCGCTTGTGTCCTCCTGCTCGATTGGCTGGCTGGTGAGAGAATGGACGCTCAGCTCCGCCGCACGTACAGAAGCATCCTTCAGGTTGCTATGGAGACCGAGGATGTGGGCTCCGTCTGTCGGATGCTGCATCACCTGGGACGAGACACACACACACACACACACAGACATCCGCCCACGCACCAGCAGAGAGGCGATGCTGTCACTGTCTGAAGAAAGAAATCAGTCATTTCATGTTTGATTCATCCTGAAGTTTAAAATCACTACAGTGTGTCTCTGTTAAAGTTGTGCAGAGTGCATAAAAAAAACATCAAATCAGAGCCAGTGGATGATCCTACGGGCCCCTGGCAGACATCCAGGCTCAGCCCCAAGTGTCCTCACATCCTGGATACGGCCCTGTGTACATGTACAGGGCTCCTGATTGGCCCCTGACCTCCTGTTGTTCTGCAGAAGTGGCCCCCAAGCAAAACAAGGTGAGATTCCCTGAACTGGTGCGTTCACGTGTTTTAATGTGTTCAATGAAAAAGAGGTGAAACTGTTCCTGACTCCTCAGCTCCTCCCCTTTCTCCTCCCTTCTTTATTCAGCTCCTTGCTCCTGACTCCTTAACATCTCTTCTCTCTCCTTCTACTCCTCCCTCCTCTCCCCCGTCCTCCCTTCCTCCCTCTCTCAGCTCCTTGCTCCTGACTCCTCAGCCTCGACCTGATGATGGCGCCAGATCAAAGTCAGAGGACCATCAGAGTTGCTTCGGTTCATCCTGCGGGGAACATGAATGATGAACTGAGTTTCAGGACCACAGTGTCGACACACTGCTCCCTGTCGTACCTCCGCCATGTTGATGACTCCCACTGCGAGTGTTTTGTAGCCCAGGATGGTTCGGTTCTTGTACCTCTTCCTCCTCTGCAGCATCACATGCAGACGATTCACGTCTCGCTTCAGGAAATGAGGATACTGAGAAACAGAGGGACATGGATTCATCCTCTGGGGAGCAGGAGCATCCACCAACAGAAGATTTTCTGTCACAGTATTATGAGTGTGTGTCAAGGGGATGATTAAATGTGTGACCTGCAGTGAGAAGGTGAGCTCCAGGTCTGTCTCCATCAGGCCGTCCGGAGGGAGAAGGTACTCGTTGGATCTCAAAGTCCGTTTAGAGCCCTGGGAGACGGACACGAAGACAGATACAGGATTATTAATGTGACGAAGGAAAGACGGACACCATGGGACTGCTGCAAGAGGAAACACTTCTTAATGGACCGTGTCACTCATGTTCTTCTTCTTTATCTCACTTTAAGAGATAATCATGCTCTGTGCTTTGGAACTACAGTTCCCAAAATGCTTTGGGGGATATAAACAGGAAGTATAATGTTGCCATGGATTCAGTCAGTTATCTGTGAGTTACAGTCTGTTTTTTTTTTTCAGTCTATCCATGCATTCGTGTGTCATTAGAATAATCAGAAAAATGAGTTTCCGACAGAAAAGAGTCCACGACTTGATGTCATATATGCAGAAACATGGCGGACGAACCTCAGTGTTCAGTTGGCAATAAACTTTTTAAGAATTTTTGAATGTCGATGATTTGCTCACGTTATGCTACATGGTGTTACTGTTAGCTGCTGTCCAACAGGAGGCGCCCAGGAGGATCCTGATCAAACAGAGACACCTCAACTGACCCCTTTTCACGTGAAGGAGCAGCGGCTCTACTCTGAGCTCCCTCCAGATGTCTGACTCCTCCCCCTATCTCTAAGGCTGAGCCCAGACACCCTACAGAGGAAACTCATTTCACACGCTTGTATCTGTGACCTCATTCTTTTAGTTACTACCCAGAGCTCATGACCATAGGTGAGGGTTGGGACGCAGATGGACCAGGAAATGGAAAGCTTTGCCTTCTGGCTCAGCTCCCTCTGAGCTGTGACAGTCAGACACAGTGCCCACATCACTGCAGGCGCCGCTCCAAACCGCCGATCCATCCCATTAACACCCCGAGATACTTGAACTCCCTAGCTTGAGGCAGTAACTCACTCCCAACTCAATCCACCAGTTTCTGGCGGAGAACCATAACTCTCAGACTTGGAGGTGCTGACTCTCAACTCAACCACTTCACACTCGGCTGTAAACCACCCCAGGTCATGCTGGAGGTCACGATGTGATGAAGCCAACAGAACTGCATCATCTGCAAAGAGCAGAGACACCCCCCCCCCCCCAACCCCCCCCCCCCCAGCTGTGCCTGAAGAATTACGTCCTTTATCCTTCACATTAAGTTACAGACTTTAGGTTCAGGAAAAGAAACATGATGACGACAAAGTCCTGTGTTCTGTGACCGCCCAAACCTGTCTCCTTACAGATGGCTTCTCACTTAATTCTTTACTACCATCAGCACATTGGTCACATGACCACAGCCTTCCAAATTTTGTGGGTTATACACAGATTACCGACTCATCGTGATGAGGATGTGAACGCATTTGGTGCTTTATTTTTCATTGTAAAATGTACAGACAGGGCAAAAGAACAGCCTGGCAGCAGCGGTTAACATCTGTCACTGAGGCGTTAATCTCACACTGACATCGAAGACCCATCGTAAAAATATAATCCGTGAGGACAGAAACAGAGGGCTCTGTGGGGACGGCGCACCTGCTGCAGCAAGCCAACACGGCGTCTGTGGTCATTTTGACTTGACCAGCTGACTTCACTACAAGCTGATTGGCTGTTGAAACAGGTGACGTGCTTTAAAACCAGCCGCCGGCCATTTGACCAGCTGAGTGTCAGGTGACACCATCAGCTGGCTTGAGTCGAGCTCAGACCGGCCAGTTTACACCTCTCTGCAACGTTCTCAAACTGTTTCATCTTGCCGCCAATCTTTGGTCTGAACTAATAACCGCTGGGTAACGTTAGCTGTGTGATGCTAACAGTTAGCCCTGTCCCAGGCACAGAGCTGCGGTCCTGCAGCAGCAGCCTCATGATAAACAGAGGCTGAGTTCATAGATTCGCTGCACGCAGCTCTGCAATGAAAAGAGATTTCACCGTTTAAATCGTCACATTTGTGATAAAGTTGTGGTGATCGAACTAAATTACAAGGCGGCACAGAATTCACAGGGATTGGCTGAATTTGCATTAATTGTTGTGACATCCTGGAGGGACTGAGCATTAAAGTGAGGTTCAATTCCCACCAAAGACTCAACATTTAAATCAGAAGTTGATCTGTGGAACAAGAATCCTGCAGATTCAGCTTCAATCCATTTCAGTTTGAATCAGAGGACACAAAATAAATCCATGCAGAGCTTTTCTGTTGGTGTCTGTGTCAAATGAGATGAAACACTACTACAGCTTTTCTATTTGCATCCACTAATAAAACAGCGACAACCATCAGTCACTCTGTCAGTGAGCTACCAGCAGACACTGTCTCATAAAGACACCAGATGAACTGTTGTGTCACTTGAGATGAATTAAAAAACCAAATCGATGAACAAAGTGTCTGACTGTGACAGTGGAGAGACACTTGACGCTTCAAACCTGAACCTGTGGTGAAAGGTAACGTTACTCAGCTGCTGTACTTCAGTACGATACAGAGGTAACAACCTGATGGTGACAGAACCACAGGAGACGTTTTATAATCACACAGCAGCGACTCAGCAGAAAACATGTCTAGCAACAGTCACATGTTGGAAAGTCTAAGAAATAACTGAATGAACTCAGCTCAGCAGCAGAGACATAAATCAGGTCAGACTCATATAGAACGTAAAATCAGGAGGATCGTGGAGGACAGACGCTGATACACAACCGATAACATTTCCTCACCTGGATCTTCACAGCGATGACGACGGAGCTGAGTTCTCTGTCCAGCTCCTTCAAAACCATCAGCCTCTTCAGAGTCAGACTGCACAACCTGAGACAATCAGACAGGACACGAGTCACGTTACACACCTTTTATCAGCGTGTTCAGATGACAGAGAGGTTCCTCCAGACCTGATGGACAGAGTCAGGACAGACAGCTGGTGGACATGTGACAGCAGACACCAAAAGGATGCACAGCAAAGCTCCCTGTTATAATTACATACATTCAGACCTCTGACTGTGACCTCACAGCGATGTCAAACACAGTCACATTAAAATCTAAATCAGTGAAACATCATCAAACAGAAGAGCTGCTTTAAGACACAACCTGCATCTCAACCTCATTTAACAGTGTCCTGTTACATTAAACTGTCCCCAAAGAGACACAAAACAACCACACAGAGATGTACAAACAACAATGAAGAGAGATTTTACATCTCTTTCAGTCTGCGTTTGGCCCCTGTGTCGGGGTGTGGGGTCTTTTTCATGTCTCTGCTCAGGGGCCGACAGGCCTGTAACTGTTCCACTGGATTCATTGTGTTTGTACAAACTGTTGCACCAGTCCGTCTGGTCCACATGTTTCACTGGATAAGTGACAAGTTTGCCAAAAAATCCAGAATCAACAAACTCATTAGGATTCATCTTCTGGAGACGACGAATGTCTGGACCATGTCTGGACTGACTGACATTAGTATTCCTAGAGCCAAACGTTTTACAGCCAGACGCGTACACGATGAGATCTGAAGAAATTAATTAAACGATGACAGCACAACCTCAGAGAGCCCTGATTGGTCACCGTGGTTTAACCTTTTCCTCCTAAAACACCGTCCAATGGCCTCCTTTATTTTCAGGGTGACATCACGCAGAGAGGACAGCTGAATCCAGCAGGAGCTGTTGACCTGCTCCTCCTGGGAGCTCATTACTGCAGGATCATGCAGGGACTCGTCCCACACACCACAGCTTCCTGTCAACACCAGCCAAGAGCAGCTAATACCTGCTAATACCTGCTCACCTGCACCTGGACTGCAGCACGCAGACAGAGACAGAGACTGTTTGTGCGTCCACTGATGGTGACGACTCAAAGTTTCAGTCTTCACTGGGGCTGAAATTCTTCTTCATCCTAGAAACATTCAGTTTTTCTTGTTAAACTGACTCAAACTTTACTGAATGATTATTAATATCATTATTCTTCTCTTTTACAAAAAAAGATGAATTCACAAAGAATCGGTCGCAGCAGCTGAGAACGCCATGAACTGTGATCACCTGCAGTCGCTCTCTGCCCGACTGATAATCCAACAAGTATCAATCAAATATTGCCGCTTTGTTGCGTCTACATGCGACACGCTAGGTATCCTCCTGTGTCTGTTGGTGACGTTTCAGGACGGCATGTCAATTTACACCTGTTACTGAGGATACACGATATAAGATGTTTCGCTGATATCCGATATGTTGACATATAACAACCTATTTGGTCGATCACTGCTATCGATATATCCACTTTTTTCCCTCCTAAGTTTAGTGATCATCAGGTCTCTGCTGTCGATGAATTAACATCATATTATTCATACAGACCTTTATGGTGACGGAGACATGAAACACTGTTCAGTGCCTGTAATATTAATTCAATGTCCAGAAGAAGAAAAAGCATGTTCGCTGATTCATTTTCATTTTAAAGCTGATATCGGGCGATATTGATGACGTACCGATGTTATCGTGCATCCCTACATGTTACCTGCATTGTGTCTTTTCAAAATACAATATAATTTTCACAGGAAATGTCCAGTCTCTGCTCATAAGATGCAGACAGTCTTTTTCAAAATAAACTTGCTTCAGTAAAACACCTTGAATTTATATTTATTTCCTTGTGCAACAAAAGCACATGCTGCTGTTTTCTTCATTCAGCTCAGAGACAGAAGAGGAGTGGTCCTGAAATGGATCCATGCGGAACACCACGACACTCAGCGAACATAAACATCCGAAACCTGAGCGTCTCACACAGAATAAAATAAACACAATAAAATAATAATAATTTCAGACATTATTTATTTTAACCAGATCAGTAACATATATCTTCTGTATTTCTCCCTCTGCTGTCATCTTCTCTGTAACCGCCAACAGGTCGCTGCTTCCTGAGGCAACATGACCATTTAAGAGGATTATCTCTGACTGGTCGTTAACCCCCGCATGGTCACACTGCTGCTAATCTGCCTGGAAACAGACAGGTGGAGGAATCAGCGGCACAAAACTAATCAGCTGATCGTTATCCGTCAATGTGTTTTCAACTGTGTGAGAACACGAGAGCCGTGCACGTCATGTTCTCTGAACCGACAGCTGAGAATTACATGCACAGCTCAAACTTTGTGCGCACCACCGTGCACATGCACGAAGAGTGAAGTGTCGTCTCTCTGAGCCACACACACACACACACACACACACACACACACACACACACACACACACACACAGCAGACTGTAATGGTCATGTGATCACAGTGAGTGTTTGACACTTCACCTGACCACAGAACTGAACTCTGAGAAATATATGAAGAAACAGGAAACAGGAACATTTAAAGTCGTCTCACCTTGGCGTCTCACTGCTGAGACGACCCTGTTGGTGACCTCTGACCCCAACATGTTTAACAGCGCCCTCTGACAGCGACACCTAATGAATGAGACAGCCGATCCTGGTCTGCAGGAGCCACTGATAACCTTTGTTTCTAATATCAGCCGCTGATGATGATGATGATGATGATGATGGTGATGATGATGATATTTGGTGGTTTAATAATTTGATAATAAATCATTTAGATTTGTTTTTGTTTGTTATTTTAACTGATATTTACAGTGTAAACATGTGATGATGGATGAACTGATCAGAGATCAGCTGATGAGCTTCAACCTGCTGATGTTACCTGGTGTGTTGGTGACTGACCTGCTGGCACCAAGCACGAGACACAGTAGGCTGATGATGATGATGATGATGATGATGATTCATTTATATTGATTTTTGATTGATACCGAACTGTTGGATTTAACAAAGAAACTGCTCACACGCACACACACACACACACACACACACACACACACACACACACACACACAGTGATGGAGCACCTCACCTTCCTCCTCTCACCGTGCTCACGCGCTCCTCTCCGGCCGAACATTAATCCTCTTACCTGGGGACGCAGCTCGGGGAGGACCGGTCGATCTCCCAGGTCGCGAACAGGTTCATCGGCACCGGCACGCGGCCGTCGGGCTCTCCGGGAGCTCCAGACCCGCCGATGAGGTCCGGGTCCGATGGGAGAGCGCTCCCCCGGACTGCTGCTCTGTCCACAGCCGCCGCCATCGTCGCCTCTCCGCGGCGACAGGTCGATGTGATGCCGGCTGCCGATGCTCCGGTCCGGCTGGGAGGGAGCGGGGCGGGGCGAAGGGATGGAGGGAAGAGGAAGAGGAGCAAGAGGAGGAAGAGGAGGGGAGGAGAGCTGATCCTGGATCAGAAAACGAAAGGAAAATACTACAGCTACTCTCTTATTGTAGTTCTACTGAAGCACACTCAGAGGTTCTTACAGTTACTGGAGTATCTTCCAGATGGAAATATTTTCTGTAAGGGACTGTTCTTCACTTGTCAGAGGGTGCTGAAGCTCCAAAGATTTGACCCTCCCTCTATCATGAATCAGTTACTAGATTATTAACTTTGATGTTTGAAAGTTAAAAGTTGAAGACGAAAGAATAAAGTGATTTAAATATCTAACACATCTCAGGTTTGAAAGGCACGATTTATTCTAAAATTGCCAAAAAAGACTTTTGCTAAGAATTGGCAGCAAAAATAAATCTAAAATAACAACCATTTAAATTTCCCCTCAACATAAGTCCCTACCAGTGCTTGAAAAAAATATTTGACATACCTCTCCCCCTTTTTTGCACCCCCCCCCCCCCAAGAAGTAGTGAACAGTCCCTTAATGTATTTAAGTAAAAGTACTCAATGCAGAAAAAATGTATAAATTGATGAATCAAAACAACAAACCCTCAAAAACCTTCAACATTAAAAAAAATAGAAAACGTATTAAACGTATATTAGAATAGTTGTCAGTTCATTTTCTGTCAGTTGGTGAATTGATTTATCGACTAATCGTATCAGCTGTACTCCAATGGACTGTTGGGTAGTTTAAGTTGTGACATCATATGTTTTATAAAGTCTTGTGTATTTTATACAAAGATCTTGATTCATAAAGAACTAAAACTTTTAAACGAATGTAGTGCAGTCGGACTAAATGTATTTCCCTCTGAGTGTTGTAGAGTAAAAGTACAAAGTGACATGAAAGGAAACGACTCAAGTGAAGTACAAGTGAACTTTAAATGTACTCAGTTACATTCCGCTTAAGATCAGTAAAATCTGTGTTTACTGAGTGTCTCTGTCGTGAAGGAAAAATCTACGACTGTATGAGATTTTAATGTCAGCGAGGATTTCACCTGAATAAATAAATAAATAAACGTATGTGTTTCTGTTTTTTTGCATGCCACTGATGACATCATGATCATCTTAATGATGATTGTTGTTGTGTCGTTGTCTGACACGATGTCATGGTGTGTGTTATTTCCTGTTCAGATCTCAAACTGACTTAAACATCCAAATATCTGCTGCCACCCTGTGGTCAAACTCCTGAACTACAGCTTCTCACTCAGCAGCCGATCGATGATCAATGAGCATCAGTGATGTCGTTACAGATCACTTCAGTCTCTCACAGACTCGGCTCACAAACACAGATTTGTCTTTTAACCTATGAAATGGTCATTTGTTAAAGGATCCATGACAGACACATGTACGGCGTCATGACGATAACAGACAGAATTACACACGTTATATCTGTTATTGACACACAGTCAGATCAGAAGTTGTTTCATGTAGTGCTGTGCACGTTCACAAGCTCATACAAAGTTCACCTCACACACATTCAAATCATTTGCTTCTGTAATAAAATAAAATGTTGTGATTTTATTTTCTTGTGTTGTGACCTGCACAGATCATCATACACACAGAGAACACAGAGCATCCTAAAAGATTCAGTCCATCCTGCTCGTCACCTGTGTGAATTGCTGCCTTTAAAAACCGCTGCAAGTCCATCAGAAGACCACAAGATTCATCAGCAGTCTCAAAACCGTCACCACACTGAACTCTGAACTGTGACCTGAACTGTGAACTGAACTCTGAACTGAACTGAACTGAACTGAACTCTGAACTGAACTGAACCGAACTGAACTGAACTGAACTCTGAACTGAACTGAACTGAACTGAACTCTGAACTGAACTGAACTCTGAACTGAACTGAACTGAACTGAACTCTGAACTGAACTCTGAACTGTGACCTGAACTGTGACCTGAACTCTGAACTGAACAGAACTCTAAACTGAACTGAAATCTGAACAGAATTCAAATAAACACAAGAAGTTTGTGCTCTAGACAAAGGATCAGCACTCAATGAATAACCTAAGCCCTATGATAAGCTAATATGGCAAGGCTTAACTATACAGACCAGTGAGCAGTGATAACTAGCATGTCTTTGGGGTCATCGGGTGGGAACCTCCTTTCACCAGTGTTTCGTCTAGTTGGTCCCACGACACCTCCAGGAGGCTAGACAGTGATCTCCCCTAATGTCAGGTCTCACTGCTCCCCACACCAACCCAATAACCTCCTTTACCTTACTTACACATGGCTTTCTCAGCCCAAACAGCACCGCCACCTTCAACCAAACCCAGGCTCCATACATGCGAGCTCCAGGTAGAGACAGTGCTGATACTACCTTTCCTGACACATTCTCCATACTCTATTTCACACGCTACATAGCATAACTACAATATAAGCTAAAGTTAAAGGAGCTAACTGAACTTACAGGATCAGCAAACACACTCACCTTGCAGCATGGTCTCAATCAAAAGGGATTCAAATAGGCCACTCCCACACTTAAATACTTCCTCTTCCTGGATTTCCTCCTGACAGGAAGTGGATCTCGCCACCTGATCTCAAGGAGTTATGTGCCCTGCTTAGTAGTTCCCCCTGCTGGCCCCCAACTGACATCATTTCTTCTCACCCAGATCCATTGGCATCTAGCTGCTTCATCTGACATTTCCTTTACTGTCTTCCTCAAACTCTGTCCCCGCACTCCGAGTTCCCCCAGGAGTCCACTGGACAAATCCTAGTTTTCCATCCTCGCTGCTCAGCTTCTGCTCCTAAGTCTGCATATCTAAGCTTTTTTCTTTCATAGGCTTCTTCCACTGAGTCTTCCCAAGGAACTGTCAGCTCAATGAAATAAACTATCTGTTGACTCACTGACCACAACACTAAGTCAGGCCTCTGCCTGGTACAGACTATTTCCTGAGGAACAACAAGCTTTCCCCCTAAATCTACTTGCATTTCCCAATCACAAGCACCTTCTAGGCGACCACACCCTTGCCTCCTCACTAACTTATCTCTTCTGTGTTTCTCTCCCTCACGGACAAACTGAATTACTAAACTCCTATCCTTAACACCTTCTGAATTCACCTGTCTTCGTTTCTCTTCAGTGCCTGCAGCTAAACATTTCAACACCTGATTATGTCGCCATGTATATCGGCCTTGTGACAAGCTAACTTTACAGCCTGACAAAATATGCTTTAAAGTTGCGGTACGTGAACACAGTGGGCATGATGGGTCCTCATTTACCCACAGTTTTAGGTTCTGGGGGGTTGGTAACACATCGTCTGTAGCCCCTACCAGGAATCTAATACGATTCTCCTCCATACTCCACAGGTTCCTCTAATTAAGCTTCCTCTTCTCTACACTTTCCCAATTCAACCACTGTCCCTGTTTAGCCTGGGCCACTACCTTTGCACCCCTTAATATCTCCTCCTGTCTGCGTATCTGTTCTACAACCAGCTTTCTTTTATCCTTCTTTTTAACTGAACTGTGAACTGAACTGAACTCTGAACTGAACTCTAAACTGAACTCTGAACTGAACTGAACTCTAAACTGAACTCTGAACTGAACTGAACTCTAAACTGAACTCTAAACTGAACTCTGAACTGAACTCTGAACTGAACTCTGAACTGAACTGAACTCTAAACTGAACTCTGAACTGAACTGAACTCTGAACTGAACTCTAAACTGAACTCTGAACTGAACTGAACTCTAAACTGAACTCTGAACTGAACTGAACTCTAAACTGAACTCTAAACTGAACTCTGAACTGAACTCTGAACTGAACTCTGAACTGAACTGAACTCTAAACTGAACTCTGAACTGAACTGAACTCTGAACTGAACTCTAAACTGAACTCTGAACTGAACTGAACTCTGAACTGAACTCTAAACTGAACTGAACTCTGAACTGAACTCTGAACTGAACTGAACTCTGAACTGAACTCTAAACTGAACTCTGAGCTGAACTCTGAACTGAACTCTGAACTGAACTGAACTCTGAACTGAACTCTGAACTGAACTGAACTCTAAACTGAACTCTGAACTGAACTCTGAACTGAACTGAACTCTGAACTGAACTCTAAACTGAACTCTGAGCTGAACTCTGAACTGAACTCTGAACTGAACTCTGAACTGAACTGAACTCTGAACTGAACTCTGAACTGAACTCTGAACTGAACTGAACTCTGAACTGAACTCTGAACTGAACTCTAAACTGAACTGAACTCTGAACTGAACTGAACTGAACTCTGAACTGAACTCTGAACTGAACTGAACTCTGAACTGAACTCTGAACTGAACTGAACTCTGAACTGAACTCTGAACTGAACTCTGAGCTGAACTCTGAACTGAACTGAACTCTGAACTGAACTCTGAACTGAACTCTGAACTGAACTCTGAACTGAACTGAACTCTGAACTGAACTGAACTCTGAACTGAACTCTGAACTGAACTCTAAACTGAACTCTGAGCTGAACTCTGAACTGAACTGAACTCTGAACTGAACTCTAAACTGAACTCTGAGCTGAACTCTGAACTGAACTGAACTCTGAACTGAACTCTGAACTGAACTGAACTCTGAACTGAACTCTGAACTGAACTCTAAACTGAACTGAACTCTGAACTGAACTGAACTGAACTCTGAACTGAACTGAACTCTAAACTGAACAGAACTCTGAACTGAACTTAACTCTGAACTGAACTCTGAACTGAACTCTGAACAGAACTCTGAACTGAACTGAACTCTAAACTGAACTCTGAACTGAACTCTGAACTGAACTCTGAACTGAACTCTAAACTGAACTCTGAACTGAACTCTGAACTGAACTGAACTCTGAACTGAACTCTGAACTGAACTCTAAACTGAACTCTGAACTGAACTGAACTCTGAACTGAACTCTGAACTGAACTCTAAACTGAACAGAACTCTGAACTGAACTGAACTCTGAACTGAACTCTGAACTGAACTGAACTGAACTCTGAACTGAACTGAACTCTAAACTGAACAGAACTCTGAACTGAACTTAACTCTGAACTGAACTCTGGACTGAACTCTGAACAGAACTCTGAACTGAACTGAACTCTGAACTGAACTGAACTCTGAACTGAACTGAACTCTCGCCCGCTCCGTGAATGCGCCTGAATTTCGTTGTATGTTTGTACAATGACAGTATAGAAATCTGAATCTGATCCTTCATTGGCAGATATTTCCAGAGACAGGCCGGACACTTCAACTTCATGTGTGGTCTCAAATCTAGTGTCGATGTGACAAACGTTTGGGCTCGTTCTATCAGACCCAGCTGAACAATTTGCGTAAAAATATCAAATCAAATCAAACTTATTTATAAAGTTGGACAGTAAAATAATATAAGTAACATAACAGAACATGGTATCAAAACGTGACAGAAATAACGTGACAAACCCAAAAAGGAAAATGAGGCTCAGAATAGTGAGATCTGAACATAAAATCTGAAAGATAAAACAGAAACCTTCAGGACAATCAAAGGTCTCAGAGAACATGTGGGTCTGCAGCTCAGATTTAAACATGTCTGCAGAGGGAGAGCACCTCACTGAACAGGGTCGACTGCTCCAAAGCTTTGGGGTGACGACTTTGAACGCACCATCGCTCCTCCTTAGTCTGGATGGCAGGACTGCCAGGAGCAGCTGGTAGAGCTCAGAGATGTACGGGGTGCCGCACCATGTAAGGCTTTAAAACAATTAGTAGGACCTTAAACTCAGACAGATACCTGACCGGTAACCAGTGACGGCAAGGCCAGTACAGAGGTCTGGACCACGAAGCAGGATTTGGAGTCAGCGAGGTCACTTCAGGGTTAACTCTGGCTCTCAGTCCTATGAAGCTGGTTCTCTTTTCATTGTGATAAATCACCATGGTAACTGATGCTGAACAGATAACCTGATCACAGCCTGTCGACCACCTGACCTCTGACCAATCAGATCACTGAAGACAAAAGTCTGCAGTCTGAGGTAAAATAGAGTGGTCTATATATTGTTATAGGTCAGTAGAATCATGTCATTATTCCCACTGCTTTGAAAACAAACACACAGATGGTTTACACACTAAACACATGATCTGAACAGGATTTGAACTGATGCAAAGTTTATTTGAGTGGCAGTGACAGTGTTGATATTTGACACTGTGATTCATCACTGCAGCTCAGAATAACATGAGACACCTGTGTGATGAGAACGAGGATAAAAACACATCATATTTCATGAGTCAAATAATCCACACACTGTTAATCAGCTCTCCTTATTATAAATGACACGTTTGCTGCGAGGACAGCAGGACCTGTAGCTGTGCTGTCTGAAGTGTCTTCAGCAGGTGTTGTGTCAAAGTCTGTTCCCTCTTCAAAAAGTGTTTCCCTGCTGTTACAGACGGTGTATCATCTCGAGCTCAGACCAGCCAGTTCTAAAATGGTTTTGTCTTGTCGTGAATCTTTGGTCTGAACTGGTCTACAGGGGTCGGACTGTGCATCCAAACGTCTGCTGTCAAACAGGTCTGTTGTGGAGGGTTGTTTGGTTCTCTTCTGCCTTCATCTTGTCCTCATGTTTGCTGACACCTGTCACCTCCTCCTCCTCCTCCTCCGGTATGGTGGTGAAGTCCTCGATGATGACTCTGGGCAGCACCACCTGCTGAGTGTTGGATATCTCAACATCTCCCAGAGAGTTCTTGTGCATCTCTGCTCCTCGATCTGCGGGGGGAGAAGCTGGCTGATGTTTCCTGTACTGCACCAGACTGCAGCTCTTCACAACGATGGCGATCACGTTCTTTGCCATCATGATGGCTGACACTTGGGTGTCACCGTAGATCAGCAGGTTTCCCCCGCGAATCAGGAGGGTGATGACGTTGATGGTGGCCAGACTGAGGATGGGGTAGAGCATCATCTTGTGTGGAACGATGTTGATGCCCTGCAAGCTGATCTCGCTCAGGGAGACGCAGGGCAGCACCAGCAGGAGGATGTAGCAGTAGAAGAATGTCAGTCCCTCCACCCACAGGGGGAGCCCCTCCCTCTGGAGCTCCCACAGGTTGGCCTGGACATCCACCACGTCCAGCAGGTCCACCACCACCCAGAACAGACGACTCCGTATCTCCTCTCTCTTCTTATACGGCTGTAAATACTCCAGATGATCTATGGCAGCCAGGGTTACGAACACGATGGGCACGCAGACAGACAGCAGCAGTGTGAGCGCCCTCCTGCACACGCCTACTTCCATCACCTCAGCATCTACGCTCACATCCTGAGACTTGTAGTTCTGATACACAAAGTAGACCTTGATCTCCAGGATGAAGATGTAGAAGAACCAGAGGATCATTGCGTAGCCTCGCCTGGCCGTGTGCACCTCCGAACTGGCCCAGACGGCGACGTATCGCAGCACGATGAGGAAACACGCGTCACCTGCCAGCACGGTGACGAACACGCCGATCCTCCTGGGCCCCGGGTTCTGCTTCACCAGGTAAGCATCCATCAGCGCCAGGCTGGTCATGATGAGGACCACCGTCAGGAGAACATGGGGTCTGTTAGCAGCAGGTCGTGGGGTAACCATAGCGGGTCAGTTTGTAACCAAGTGAGGTGACCAGGGAGAGAATAAACACCTCAGAGCTGCAGTTCCTCCAATGGCCACTAGATGCTGCTCCGAGAAGACTCAGCAGATTCTGTGTGAGAAGAGTTTATGGTTCAGTGTGTGTGATTCAGGGCGATATAGTGTCAGACATGCAATATAACCAGTATGTTTTCATTCATGAGAAACCCAGCTAACACAGAACGTTGTCATAACATTCCCAAAACATTCAAATAACAACGTGAGGTAAAGATCCCCTGAGGTTCCTGCTGGCAAGCCTTTTAGGTAATCCTCTCACAACGTTCTGGCTACAATATATAACGTTAGTTCCACGTCAGGAAAACTTGCTGTTTGCTGTCATCTAGGGAACGTTATGCAGGAATGTTCAAGTAACCTTCTGGAACATTTGACTAACCCTTCCAGATCACTCCACATCACAATAACATTAGTTTTACATAAGGAAACTGTCTGCTGTTTTAACATCTATGCAGGAACATTCAAAAAATGTTCCCAGACCGCCCCCAAAAAAACATTTCTACAAGCTTTTGGGAACCAAATTTTGCTCGCTGGGAATCAGCTGAAAATCAGAATGGTTGTGTTCTCGTTCCCTCAGAATGACATGTTTATATCCACACAGGGAGCAGGTCCTCGTCTACAGAGATCACCATGTGGCACCGCCATGTTTCTACAGTAGCCCAGAACAGACAAACCAAACACTGACTCTATGTGGGGACATTTGCATTTTGTGTCTGTCGCTGTGGTTAGAAAACTCCTCTGTGACGAGTGGCGTCAGAAAAACAAACTGTTTTTTTTAACTTTATTTTTCCTGGTGTAAATCAGCTCGTCTGTTTGTCTCTGAGAGGAAGAGACCTGCTGAACAATGAACACTGAGGAATTCTAACCAGGAGAAGTTTCATCTGATTGTAATCTGTAATCCTCACTGATAGACGACAATGAATCTGACACACTGGACCTTTAATGTCACCGTTGGTTTGAGCTGATTATTGCTCCGTTGAATTGATACGTCTTCTTTCATAGCAGTGATTCAAGAGTCCCTTCATCAGTCTGTCTTTGTGCTCGTGGTGTGAATCAGTGTTTCAGAGATTCTGAGGTGAATTTGTTTGATTGACAGCAGCCTCAGCTGTGTTAGCTCCTCCTCACAGCTCCTATTGTGACTGTCAGACTTCAGACTCTGCATCTGTTGTTCTACGATCAGTTTTCACACTGGACGATAAACATGCTCTGCATCACTGGTTTTGGACGTGATCGTTAATCCCTCCTCCTGGATTCAGTGTTCTTCTCTCTCGAGGTTAGTAACCGTCCAAACTCAGGTGAAACAAAACAGCCTCAGAGATCTTCACATCGTTTCGAGCGCTGGAAATCCTGATTCAGCTGATCCCCCTGTGGCTTCAGTCAGGACGCAGTTTGGTGTTTGTCTTAAAAACTGACCCTGTGAATCTCCTGTGACCTCCAACACAAGGAGACTTGAACCAGATGAGGAAACGTGCTGATCGTCTTGGAGCTGGTGTGCAACATAAGTTTCTCAGAATATTTCTCTTAAAAAGCGTCTTCCTTCCTTTCACAGATATCAACAAAAATCCAGACGATGAAACTGATGAAGAGTCGTGAGTTCAGCATCGACTCCGCTGCTGAGAAGTGAGTCCACATGTGGTTCATCATTTCCTCTTCGTTCCATTTACAGCTGCAGGCTGTGATTTCATGAACCACATCCCCTCCTCCTCCTCCTCTTCCTCCTCTTCTTCCTCCCCTCCTCTCTGTGTTGGTGGTTCATATTCACAGAGAGGAACTCAACTCTCCTTCTTTCATCCAAGAGTTCCAGTATTTTTTTCCTCAGCCTCAGCAGTGTGACCTTGTTTCTGTATCCACACACACACACACACACACACACACACACACACACACACACAGGCATAATGGTTATATCATTTACAACAGCATGAACCAAATCTTTAAAGCAGCTCTAATGCTTATTTTAATAACCTCACTGTACGAGAGGATGTTCAGCTCCTCTCAGCTTTATACAGTGTCAGCTCATTGGTACGGTGGCCCTGAGGGTCAAAACACAACAACATTTCAGATGTTGATATAAAATGACGTTATGATGCTGCGCGTGTTACAGTCGGCCGTAACGCTATGATGCTGCGCGTGTTACAGTCGGCCGTAACGTTATGATGCTGCGCGTGTTACAGTCGGCCGTAACGCTATGATGCTGCGCGTGTTACAGTCGGCCGTAACGCTATGATGCTGCGCGTGTTACAGTCGGCCGTAACGCTATGATGCTGCGCGTGTTACAGTCGGCCGTAACGCTATGATGCTGCGCGTGTTACAGTCGGCCGTAACGTTATGATGCTGCGCGTGTTACAGTCGGCCGTAACGTTTTGACGTTTTTCTCTAAACCCAACCACCTGCTTGTTTTGTTGATGCCTGGTGTTGTTTGTGGCATCCTGGAACGTCCACAGCCGTCTGTGTCTCACACTGTAACATACTTTCTTGTTATAACAGGAACTTTTTATAACTTTACCTGATACTATTTTTTTTTCTGCTGGTGTGGCATCAATATGCAACCGTACTTACTTACACTAGATGGCACAAAAAAGTGGTCACATGGGAGGAGGGGTAGAGACACAACAACAAAACAACATGGTCATTCCTTATGTCACAGGAGTATCTAAAGAAACTCAGGAGGATCTTCAACAAACACCACATCCCTGTGCACTTTAAACCCAGCAACACACTGAGACAGAAACTTGTCCACGCTGAGGACAAAACACCCAGACAGGAGCAGAGTCATGTAGTGTGAGCAGCTCAGTGCAGCCAGGAGTGCACAGATTTATACACTGGTGAAACTAAGCAACTGCTCCACAAACACATGGCACAGCACAGGAGAGCCAGCTCGCAGGTCAACACTCAGCTGTCCACTTCCATCTACAGGAGAAGGGACACTCCTTTGAGGACAGCAATGTGCACATCTTGGCCAGAGAAGAAAGATGGATTGAAAGAGGCGTAAAAGAAGCCGTCTACGTCAAGCTGAACGACCATCATTAACCAGAGGGGGTGGCTTACAACACCACTTCTCACCCACCTACACTGCAGTCCTGAGGTCCCTCCCAAGTGACGTCACACACATTCACACCTGGTCCCACCTGACCCTAACGACTCACATGTGACCTTAACGACCTTTAAAGCCATTAATTCATTTTTCAATCATCAGAACATTGATCTGAAACTGTCAACAGTCTGGACTCAGATGCTTGACTGCTTACCAGAGGAACAGTGAGGAGCTGCGTCGGCCTGAGCTGATCAGGTGATCGATCACTCATCAATACAGACTGTGAAGTGTCTTGTTTTAGAGCAGCAGCAGGGAAGTGCATGCTCTGATCTTAATGACCCAACTTTTATCTAGGCTAAGCTTTTTATGGGAAGAGCACATTAAAAAGTTATGAGAGGATGCTCTGGAAATACATAAGGATGAATCAAATTAGCCCCATTACTGGGTGCACTGGCTCCCCTCAGTGCTGCGTTCAAGAACACATCAGATGTTCTTTGAAGCCGAAGCCTTTTGTGAGACTTCGCTGCTCTCCTTTCCCTCTTGGTGTCTGTCGCTGCCTGGGGAGGACCAGCGGTGACGTGGGGGGAAACCTGGATCCAGATCTGAGCAGCTGATTTGTGCTTCAACAGGTCAACGCTGAACCAACTGGTGTCTTGGCACGCTGCTCTGCAGTATGTGTTTGACATAAAAAAGCATCTTTAAATATCATTCCTGGAGCTTCACTGGTCCCGGTGATGGCACTAAAGCAAACTCAAATTAAGGTCCATCCTCTTGGGAGCAGAAATAGCATCACTGAATTTCAGGTAAATCTGCTTCATTCAGCTCGTTTGGCCTCTGTGAGTGAGTGAGAATGTTTTACTCAGGCTCCGACGGGCCATCAGGTCATGCTGCAAAACCAGACGGGCTGACGCACCTTCTTAGCCACCAGACCTCCACCAGAAATGTTGGATAAAAATTTGAGGGGAAAAACAGAAAAACCTGTCGGCAGCAGCCCGCTTAATGTTGGAGCAGTCCATCTCAGTAATGGTTAAATCAGTGATACTCAACTTACGGCCCGTGGGCCAAGTCTGGCCCTCTGCAGGGTGCCGGGTGGCCCCCAAAACATTTCCTAATTCACACTGGGATTTTTGAATACTTTGAATATACACTAAGGTGCCGTAAGACTGCCACGTGGCAACCGCCCTGACACCCGCCTACCCGCAGGAGCGTTCCCCAAAAAAGCCAAGTGTTCTTAAAAAGCAGCTGCTGCCACTACGGTCCAGGGCTGTGATGACGGGCAGGTGCTTCAGTGAACGTCTGAGTAGACTGGCGACATAAGCAACAGCAAACTGTAACAAGACAATGGAAAACCAGAGATTTCAGCTGTGGGCGGCTGTGGCTCAGGTGGAGCAGGTTCCTTGAACAGGACACTGAACCCCAAAGTGCTCCTGATGGCTGTTCATCAGTGTGTGTGTGCTTTAACCTGCAGGTGGCACCTTGTACGGTAGCCTCAGCCACCTGTGTGTGATTGATTGATTGACTGATCTGTTTATTTAAGTGTCAAACACCATAATTGGTGCCCAGCCCTCATGGGCTTATTAGACACTGAACAGTAAATAATACATCAAATAATTCCACGATTACATCCATGATAACCACGTGACATAATACATAACAGAGCAAAACCTCTGAAAATAGGGCCACATACAAATAAAAAAAATTAAAAAAAAAATTTGTTATACAGGGTACAGAATATTTTGCCGCAAGTACCACACCTTTTCTATAAATTTTGCCAAAGCAAAAACATTATTTTCAAACAACCAACACAGAATCTCACCTTCATATTTCCAAAATAGATCAGGATTTTTTAACTGAATTGATTCAAAAAGAGAATTCCTTAAATCACCATATAAAGGACAATGAAAAACAAAATGAAATTCATCTTCCACAACCTGGAGATCACAAAATTCACACAAACGTAAATCTTCTTGTATGCCTTTAAATCTTCCCACTTCTACTGCCAGAGGTAAGGTACCAGTTCTCAATTGAGCACAGAGGGACCTCTGCCTTCTCTTTAAATTAAGGACAATATAAGGTTCTGTAGCATAGTCATTCTTAAACTGAACATAATTTCTGAGCTTTGGCTTCTTCCATATATCCTGTTTCCATTGATCTTCATACTTCATAAACATTTTTTGTTCAACACAATTTATATTACATTGCAGATCATTTCTGAACATTATATGCATGTCAGACAATATTATTGAGACCTCTCTAGACCAGGGATGATGGTTTGCCTTGTCCCAATTAAAAATTTTCCTAGTTAGCCTTTCCTCTGGCAGACTGACAAGACGGTTCCACAATCTCACCATCTCACATCTTTGTTTTATAATACATGGATCCCATCCTGCATCCCCTTCAATAGCTACCTTTGCAGCATATTTATGCACACCAAGAAAACACCTCAAAGCACGATTCTGAACCGAGTTACACTCAAAAACTTCTTCAAAGCCCCAAACCCCTGCAGCATAAAACAAAACTGAGTCAACCAAGGATTTATAAAGTTGTGTAAATGTAGAAAAACCAAGATACGTACATGACTTCATTTTACTCAACACACAGCCTAACGCTCTTCCAGCGGACTCTGCTAATATTTTTCTTCCCTCTGAAAACTTCATATTTTCATCAAAGACAAAACCAAGATATTTATAATGACAGGTGTACTTTAAAGGCACAGAGCCAAACTGAAATGTACGCTTACTCTGTAATTCGCTTTTTTTCCTAAAATGAACAATTTGTGTTTTTTCACTATTAATGGCAAGACGCCATTTACTGCACCAAGAATTCATAATATTCAGCATATTTTGTAAATTGACTTCATTTTCAGCAATCAGAATAATGTCATCTGCATAAAGCAGAATACTTAGATTCATATCCTCTATTGGAACACCAAGATTAACCTGTTTAATTTCTTGAGCTAGTTCATTTATGTAAAGAGCGAATAGAGAAGGGGAAAGTAAATCTCCCTGCTTCACCCCAGAAGGCGTTGGGAACCAGTCCGTTCTTGAGTTATTTACTTGTACACAAGCAATGGGGTCTCTATGAAGGGTTTTTATAGCGTTAAAGAATTTTCCATTGATACCAGATGAAAGTAATTTAAACAACAAAAGGTCTCGGTTAACACAATCAAACGCCTTTTTAAAATCAACAAAGCATGCAAAAGTACTTTTACCCTTCTCCAAACGAGCTCTCACCACAGAAGATGACACGTAAATATGATCAATACAGGCCCTATTTTTCCTAAAACCATTCTGCTCATCTACTAACCCTCCATTAGATTCCAAAAAATTATTAAGTCTGTTATTAAGGACTCCTGAATAAACTTTGTAGACTGTGCTAATCAAACTAATGCCTCTATAATTTAACGGTACTCTGGAGTCATCTTTTATAGATTTCAGGATGGGTTTAATAATTGATCTATTCCACACAGATGGGATAATACCATTATGAAAACATGTGACACAAGCAATGTAGAACATTACATAAGTTAGGGTTTTTAAGGACCTCATTAGGGAGGTCCTCAATGCCCACAGCTTTATTTTCTTTAGCTTTGTCTAGCACTTTAAGTACCTCCTCTACTGTAATCTCACTGTTCAGTAGATCATTTTGATGGTATATGATATTATTCATCCCAGTTTCCATCTCAAGTTTTACTTTACAGATTTCTTCTAAGAAGAGATCATCAAATAAAGTGGAACTACTACAAGCATATAAATTACTGTAATCTTTTTCCCACTTTTTTAATATTTGACCAGACTCAAAAGAGGATTCACCATTTTCCATTAAAACCTCCATGGGTATTAATGTTTTCTTTTTTGGTCCTAACTTGTGTATTTCCCTCCAGAATTGCTGAGGGTTACCAGTTTGTAGTTGTTCTAACTTGAGAGCATGGCCTCTTTTAAGCACTTTTAATTCTTTCATTACCGCAGCATTGCTGCTGCAGCACTCGCTTTCATTCTTGTTGCTGTTTCTGGAGGCTCGCCCTGGTTTCTCGTGATCCCCCATAATTTTGTCCAAAATGGGGCACTTCACCTCCCAAAGCGAAGATGTAAACTTTACACCGGGTTTTGTACAAGTTTGTTCAAAGTTTGTTCAAAAGTTTGTTCAAAAGTTTGAGAATGCCAGCACGCAAACACACTCACGCGGCCATCACTGTGAATGTGTGAATGTGTGTGTGACTGTGTGAATGTGACTCGTCGTGTGGCAGCACTTTGGTTTCAGGATCAGCAGATGGATTTGTTTTTGGTTCAGCCGTTGTTAAAATCACAGACGTTTGGTTTGTTCACACCACAAACAAACCGCACCAGAGTCTGTTTGGAGGCGGAGCCAGACCCACCTTTTCGAGCGGCCTCGGTCTGGTTGATTGGTCGGCACCAGGGTTGGACTGACAGCTTTCAGCCCAAACGAATTGCGCTAACAAACAAACGAACGCTGAACGCTCCTTCAGATGTTAATGTCGCGTATTGATATGTCTGACCTGATTCTTTTTCTCTGTGGAGCTGATGCAGGTCTACCTGAGAACCTCCCTCATGTGGTCATGTGACCTCTAGCATCTGATAAATGCCCCCCCAGGCAGCGCTGCGTCTCCTCCATTTTGCCTTCTTCGTTCTTTTCTTTTGTTAGATTCATTTGACAGTAAACTTTATTTGACTCGGCAAACTTTGTTGACTCCTCTGTGTTGCTCCCTGTTAAAACTGTTAAACTGTATCCTGGAGCCTGCTTCCTGTCATGTGACCAGATCAGACATACAGAGTGTCTCCTGGGTTTCACATTAAAGGTGTTCGAACTCTAACAGCTGGGTTGTTGCAGTAAACAACAACAGACATAACTAAAGCAGATAAATATACACTGTGACACCGAATAAGTCAAATGAAGAAAAAATTGAGTCTTGATCACATTTAAAATCACTTAAAAATGAACTGTAATCAACTCAAAGTGTTACTCCCTGATCGGCGCGGTACATTAAACATTAGCATGCTATTAACATCAGGTCAGATCAGCAGCTGTGTCTCACTGAGGCTTCAGGGCGAGAGGCTCACTGCTGCCTCAAGCAAATTGCTCCTGACGCAAGAAGTCCACGTTCCTTCGCTTCACTTCAAAGCCAGCGAGACGGAGAGGAGGTGCTCATTAGCATAGATTAGCATATACCTACAGACACACTTTCCAGCAGCCGGTGGTTTAAACTCTCCACAGTCGGAGGGGAGACGGCTTCTTCCACCTCATCCTTCACTTTCTCGTGTGGCAAGTAAACATCAGTGCTGCTGCCACGTCCTGTCATCATAATAAACATTAACGATGACTCTTAGCCTCTCTGACGTCCTTTATTGTACAGTTACCTAAACTATTCCCCACAAACATGCAGTCAACACTGTCTCCTCAGTATGTCCTACCAGCGTCTCCATCGCACTCGACTTCTTCCCCGACTGATCCACTTTGTGTCACCAGAAAAAAATAACACCCGAAGGTTGCTGTGTGTTGTCATGTCATTATACGCTACATTTTAGTGCTCAGCTCCCTCTTCACCATGACAGTCCAGTGCTGCGCCCGCATCGCTGCAGACACTGCATCAAACCACCGATCCATCTCACTGTGAACAAGACCCCGAGACACTTGAACTACCTCGTTTGAGGCGGTCCACCATTTTCTGGAGAACCATGGCCTCAGATTTGGAGGTGCTGACTCTGCTTCACACTCAGCTGCAGTCCGCCCCAGGTCATACAGAATAAAATAAAAAACACAATTCAAATGATGAAATCTTTCAGGCAGTTTTCATCCTCATTGCGTCTTCAAACATTTCACTGAGTTAAAAGAAGAATTTCTTCAACATCCAGGTAAGAAACAAAATATACAAGAGGAGGTTTCTTTATTTTGTAGAAACATTCGTGCAAAACTACATAAATTGTACACTGTTGATTAAAAACGAGGTTTATCAGAAGTCTGTTTGTGTAGAGTTCAAACAGCTGCAGTGTCTCCGTAGTCTCTGTTCCAGCGGACATAAAGCTCCAGAGTCTGAGCACCGACGCTTCTCTTAATCTTCTTCAGAGATTCAACAAAGTCTCTGAAACAAATGTTTCGGATCTGTGAAGAAAACAGAAGAATTAACGAAAATATTCACTCAAGTGTCGTTTGTTTGTGTTCGCACTGAGGAAGTCCGTTACCAAAATAAGAGCATCAGCACTGAAACATTTAAAATCTGTACGGCAACATCTTGATGTTGAAGACCGAAACAACTTGAGAGGACTCCGAGACTTTGAGGAGTCAGTTCAATTAATAATTAATCCACTGATTGGTCGATCACATAATTACATCATCTCACCTCGCTGGCGTCCATGTTCCTCACTTGTTCTGGACACAACTCTGCAGAAACAGACAAACACACCAGCACCAACAAACAAACACATCAGAACAGCAACATTCTCAGTTCTTAAAACAGCAGATATGAAAGAGTTAAGTTTCATACTTTATAAAACCTTTTTAAGACGACTTGAATGTGTAGAGACTGATGACACTGTACGCTGATGATGTGTCATTATATGTTTGTAGCCCAGATGTCGGCCTCTCTTTCCTTTCAGGTCTCTTTGACATATTTGGTTTCAGTCAATAAGCTACAAATATATGAAACAAAAGATATAACCATTGCAACGAGCGCTGACTGGACTCTCCCTCCAGGATTTTGCAATCGCAACAATTAACAAAAATTCAGCCAATCAAATAAACTCTACCAACTTTGTACCTGGCGACAATCAGGTGTAGCTGGTCCTGCAAATACCTTCTTTGCTTAAAGTATTGTTAGGTCAAGGTGAGGTCACTCTATAAACCTGTGACCTCACCTGCACATTTCCTTATCTTCCTCTCTACCAAGAGAGATATGTATATGTTTTGTTTTATATTTATATGTGCAAATAAATAAAAGTAAAAAAAAAAAGTCACTGATTGCTCATAATCATAAGCTCCAAATCTCAGACAGCATCACGACTACTTTTTCACTTGCCCCAAAAATTCTTTGCAAAAAAGCACCTATAAACATCACAACATGCACAATTGTTTTTTAGAAAAGCTGCAGTGAAATCAGGGATTCAGGCCGCAACAGTCCTCTTCTGCGGTGATGTGGGCACTGTGTCGGACCGTCGTGGTTCAGAGGGAGCTGAGCCAGAAGGCGAGGCTTTCGACTTCCTGCTCCATCTACGTCCCAAACCTCACCTATGGTCATGAGCTCTGGGTAGTGACCGAAATGAGCTTCCTCTGTAGGGTGTCTGGGCTCAGCCTTAGAGATAGGGGGAGGAGTCAGACATCTGGAGGGAGCTCGGAGTAGAGCCGCTGCTCCTTCATGTTGAGGTGGTTCAACATCTGATCAGGATCCTCCTGGTCCAGCTGGTAGGAGGCCCCGGGGCAGACCCAGAACACACTGGAGGGATTATAGATCTCATCTGGTCTGGGAACACCTCGTGGTCCTCCAGGAGGAGCTGGAGAGTGTTGCTGGGGAGAGTAACGTCTGGAGGACTGTACTCGGCCTTCTGCCCCCGAGACCCAGCCCCGGATAAGAGGAGGATGAAAATGGATGAATAATCCCAAACACTGTCAATAGACTGACGGGTAATAACCTATCAGGACCACCTGAGTGCCTCATTTCGTTCACCTTGCTCACCTGAATCCTTTTCAGGTCTGATAGTTTTACACAAACACTGATTCAAAAACTGTATCTCACCTCTGATTGGTCCCAGGGAGGCGTCTTTAGCCAGTGAGGTGAGGTCACTGCCGGAGTAACCCTCCGTCATCCTGAACGATCAGAAACAGAGACAAAGATAAAGTTCAGGTGTTTTTTAATGTGTCGCCGCCCTCTGCAGCATCCCTGTGTGATGGCACAGGTACAGTACACATCCACAGAAGATCAACATCATCTGTGACGTAACGACGTGTTTGATGATGAGGTGTAGAGGGCGCACCTGCTCAGCTGGCGCAGCTCTCTGTGTGTCAGCGGGTTGCTGTGTTTCTCCAACAGGTTCTTCAGCAGCTTGAAGCGAGTCTGACAACGACAGCAGCGTCACGTCAGTCAGACAAACCCGCACAGATTTCATATTTCTATATATTATAATAATATTATATTATTATAGGGATGAACTCACCTCCTCAACTGGCAGAGCGACGTACACGCGCTTAGCAAAACGTCTGCAAACACAAAATGAAAGATGAGTTTGGCTGCTGATGTACAAAATGTAGCTGAACTTCAGATTCAGTGACAGTGAAGATATTTTAATCAGCCGCTCTTCATCTCCTCTGGACTACATGCTGAGGTTCAGTCTCACAAAACGACCACAGCGTCCGTCCACACCTTAACGGTCCTTAAAATGCTCGATAAAAGTGGAAACATCTTTAGCTCGATGACAGCTGGACAACTCCACTTGCTGATCAGGATCATGTGACACTGAATCTGACCTGAGAACGGCCTCGTCCAGCTCCTGAGGCCTGTTGGTGGCTCCCATCACCAAAACCCGGTCATCACCTCCTGACTGGACCTGAACAAGAGTTCATACATCAGTGTTTGTTAGTGCCACACCAAGAAGAGGCGTAACGTCAGCTGGGCAAATAAATATATTTCTATGTGTACGTCACCCCGTCAAACTCAATGAGGAATTCAGTCTTGAGGCGTCGGCTGGCGTCGTGTTCGCCCTCCCTCCGTTCACACAGCAGACTGTCCACTTCATCTGGACACACAAACATCACGACTGTCATACATCATCATTAATCACCAGGATGGAAGTCAGAGACGTTAATGAGATCCACCTGCTGCCGCCGAGGTTTGTGGGTATTTAGACACGTCGTGAAAATTTTTTTTACTTCAGTTGATCATCTGAATAAAACGTGTTCACCTGAATACTGTCACACCTGCTGCCATCAACTTCACCCCCCCCCCCACTCATGTGTGACCCCCTGCAGTGACTGTACGGCCACCAGGACTGGCCCACCCACTGATGAAGAGGAGGAGTTACCGATGAAGATGATGGAGGGCTGCAGCTCTCGGGCCACAGAGAACAGAGCTCGAACCAGCTTCTCGCCTTCACCCACCTGCAGACAGACAGACAGACAGACGTCACTGCAGCACGTCCTTCGTCTCAGCGCTCAGTGATGTCATCGTAAGTTGGGTTAACACGTTTCTCAGAGCGGCGGTATGAAGTGAACTGTTTCCAGATTCACAGCTACTTACATATTTGGAGGTTAAACTGGCGGCGCTGATGTTGAAGAAGGTGGCGTTGGATTCAGCTGCCACAGCTTTCGCCTGGAGGAGATAAAAGCATCGCACAGATACAGGAAACATTAAAATCCTGAGTGTGTGGCGTCATATGTGTGAATGTTACGATGTGTATTTCCTGGTTCACACACTGGTCTTGATGCTACGTATTCATGTCGGACGGATTTTAAAAAAAACCCCAGAATGATTACTACTTGTGAAAGTTGAAAATATTAGTGCGATAAAATGTAATTTGATTTAATGATTTTATTTGTTATATGTAAGAATTTATCAAACTAAATTATTAATTTATCATCGACAGGAACAAACGAAGTAAAAACAGCCCTGAAATCAAACCCAGGTCATCAGTGACCTCTGCTGCTTCTTCTGGTTTCTCAGACTCACCAGCATCGTCTTGCCGTTACCGGGCGGACCGAACAGAAGAAGACCTCTGGCTGGAGTCCGCAGTCCTGTAAACAGCTAGAGAAGAAGAAAATCTGCTGACAGACGTTTAAATCTAAAATCTGGATTTTTTATTGCTGCATGTTTTTTCATTGTTTGATCTGAAGACACCAAAACACTTCCTCTAAACTTCAATAAACCGACTGTTCAGTAAATAACAAAATTAAAAAGTCTTTAAATTAAAAAACTCAGTAAAATGAAAACAGTTGGTTAAAACAACAACAATAAAATGGAAAAAGGTAAAATAAATCAAATCAATAAAATTTAAAAGCCAGTAAATCTTCATTTCACTGTCGACTGACTTGAACTCACCTCGGGTCTCAGCGCCGGCAGGATGACGATCTCCTGCAGCGCCTGCTTTGCCAAATCCTGACCGGCAACGTCTTCGAACCTGACGGATGAACCGCTGAAACAGAAACCATCAACACAACCAGTAAACCACCACAGATACGTGTCAATACCAGTTAACCAATGACAGCATCACGTCACTGCCACTGACACAGAGTCACAAAGATCCGATGCTTCTCTCTCTGGACTCTCGGAAACTGTGACGAACTTTTTTAACCTTTTTCCCACAGACACGTTCACCAGCACATCAGGAGAAAGCAGCGTTGTCCACATTCAGCCACAAAGATGTTCCTATTCTGCAGATTCAGACTCGAGCACGCCACGCCCACACAGCCAGAAACTGTTTGCTTCCTGTTCACCTGATTCTCTTCGCCTGGAGCTTAGCTGTAAGCACTTCCTGTATTAAAGCTCCGCCCTGTGTTCAGCGTCAGAACTGCAGACCTAGAACTAAGAACAGGGTCCAAGAAGAAGCTCTGTGCTGAGTTTTGGTGTCTGACAAAGATCTGTTAGTCTGACTGGACTTCCTGGGTCAGATTTCATGTCTCACCTGTACCTGAAGATCAGTCAGGTTTCAATCAGACCGCCGTCCCTCGGCCGCGACGAGCTCCTAAAACATTTCAGACGGTTTCATAGCGAGTAAAAAGCTCCGTGTAGTTCGTTCTCTCACCTGTCAACAATCTCGTTCAGAATGAGGTTGGCGAGTTTCTCGTCTACGTTTTTCAGGTTCTTTGTGTGTTTCTTCTTCAGCGGCGTCGACGTTGGGGAGCTGACTTTAACGGCGCGGCGACAGTTTCTACCCTGCAGGACCAACACAGGAAGTGTTTGTGTTAATGAGCGTGCGACACCACAGCCCTCAGTGCACGTGACCTGCAGCGATGGAGGGCGACCTGGAGTTCACCTTCAAAGTAAACACACCTTACTGTTCCTGTTAGTGTGGGCGGGGCGGCGCTGGGAGCTGAGGTTTGATGAGCGATGGAGGCCTGCCGAGGAGGAGGAGGAGGAGGAGGAGGTCTTTAGTCGGCTGGATGCTGCTGGATTAACAGAGTCTCTCTTCCTCGAGACAGCGCCACCTGCTGACCACACACACACACACACACACACACACACACACAGAGCAGTGTGGACATTTTCACCAACCTGACCTAATGAAGCACCTTTTTTTTCTCCTCCGGAACATGAACATGTTCAACATGTAAAATATCTTTAACAAGTTTCCATGTGACTATGGACGTGCGGTTTGTTGTCGCCTCCTCTAAAGCCGGACAGGACGTACCTGAGCGCAGGTGGGCGTGGTTAGTGCTGTCAGTGTTAATGTCCGTCTGAGCTCTGGACCTGGAGAGCACCGTGGCTAAAACAACAGGAACAAAGGAAAACTGTTCACATAGTGAAAGAGGAAGAGAAGAAAAGAAAGGATGCAGGTCAAAAATATACCACATAGAGATGCAAAACATGTACTAGGGATGCACCGATCTGATATCTGGATTGAATATCAACCCCGATATCATCAAAATAGATGGATCGGGTATCAGAAAATGCGACCTATACCTGAGGCGATCCTTTCCCTTTAAATCTACTGTGACGTGAGCTACGTCACACGTCATGGAGCGAAGGAGAGAATCTGCTGTGTGGAGGTATTTCACACTATTTCACCTGCTGTTGCACAAGTGTTTATTTCTGTTAAAAATAAATAGTTCATCATTGAATTAATCTGTTGCATCTTGTTTCATTTTATCTTAGGAAAGAACTGTGTCGTCATCAATGCCTGATGCCTCTAGTCTTTACTGTTCTACATGTAAAGGTGTATAGCTTTTAGCTCAACCATGGTATCAGATCGGTATCGGGTATCAGTTGATACTCAAAGCCACAGCATCGGGATCAGAACTGAAAAAGCTGGATCAGTGCAACGCTAACACCTGCATAGCGATACAAAACAAAAACAAAGTGACGCAAAACCTCCTCAAAGAGACGAAGAGACATAAAACAACCACAAAGAGACACAAACAGAACAGACGCTCTGTCTCTGAGACACCTCCGTTGGACACTGAAACCTGGGTAGAGCTGTGACTGAGCCTGAAGCAGTCCAGTGGACTTTGACCATCAGTGTGAATCTTACCTAAAGACTGCAGTCGGTCTTTCGCCATGATCAGGTTGGTGGTCATCTTGTTCTGCAGCCGTCTGTCTCGCTCATATTTCTCTCCTGGAAAAGAGACAAACAAAATCACATGTAGATACTCAGAGCAGCTGAGATTCAACCTCTCAAAGAAAACCAGCAACAAAATGAAATAAATCAGGATGAAACAAACTGAGACTCCAGTTACAGCTGTTTACAGTTTTATAAAGTGTAGACGTGTCCTCCCTCCCTCCTGCTGGTCACGGAGGGAACTGTGGACTCACCGCTTCCTGAGATCTGGATGGCGATGCCTTTCTCCAGCTCGCTGATCCCTCGCTGGTACCAGCCCACCGCCTGCTGCTTGTCACCTGACAACACATCAGTCAATGACAACGAGCCGCACACTCTGACATCATTCACAGAGGAGCAGTTTGATTCTAGTTCAACACCACAAAGTAAAAGTTCGCAGTTAAAGTACGAGGATCAGTGATGCAGCAGCGCACGGACTGAACTGTTTCCTACAGCAGAGCAGCAAAGAGAAATATGTGAGGCTTTGGTATTCTTCAACTGGAACTCAGTTTGTCAATAAATGTCCGATGAGTCAACAGTTAATGAAACGTGTCCAGTACTGACAGAGAGTGCTGCAGCAGTGAAACAGGAAGTGATGTAACCACTCTGTCCATGCCATCAGTGTCCATCCACTGACTGTTTCTGTCTCTTGACAGGCTCAGATTGTGATTCTGAGTGTCTGACAGCATTATGAAAGGATCCTTACAGAGATAGAGCTTTGTGTTTAACCAGAAACAGCCCCAAAATCAGTGTCACCACCAGACTCCATTTAAACAATCATGTTTTCACATCTAACTTGGTGAATTAAGGGTTAATTTCAACAAAACCAGAGTTGGTGATTGTTGGAGCAGTGGAAAGACAAACCAAGAAGGTTTCTGTGAGTTTTATTTTGTTTCTGTCGACTTTGAAGTGTGTTTAACGATTTAATTGAATGAAAGCCTGTCTCTGTCCAACACATACAGTCCATCAGACACATACAGTCCATCTGACACACACAGTCCATCAGACACATACAGTCCATCTGACACATACAGTCCATCTGACACACACAGTCCATCTGACACACACAGTCCATCAGACACATACAGTCCATCTGACACACACAGTCCATCTGACACATACAGTCCATCTGACACACACAGTCCATCTGACACATACAGTCCATCTGACACATACAGTCCATCAGACACATACAGTCCATCTGACACACACAGTCCATCTGACACACACAGTCCATCTGACACATACAGTCCATCTGACACACACAGTCCATCTGACACATACAGTCCATCTGACACACACAGTCCATCTGACACACACAGTCCATCTGACACATACAGTCCATCTGACACATACAGTCCATCTGACACATACAGTCCATCAGACACATACAGTCCATCTGACACACACAGTCCATCTGACACATACAGTCCATCTGACACACACAGTCCATCTGACACATACAGTCCATCTGACACACACAGTCCATCTGACACACACAGTCCATCTGACACATACAGTCCATCAGACACATACAGTCCATCTGACACATACAGTCCATCTGACACACACAGTCCATCAGACACACACAGTCCATCTGACACACACAGTCCATCAGACACATACAGTCCATCAGACACATACAGTCCATCTGACACATACAGTCCATCAGACACACACAGTCCATCTGACACACACAGTCCATCAGACACATACAGTCCATCAGACACATACAGTCCATCTGACACATACAGTCCATCAGACACACACAGTCCATCTGACACACACAGTCCATCAGACACATACAGTCCATCAGACACACACAGTCCATCAGACACACACAGTCCATCAGACACATACAGTCCATCTGACACACACAGTCCATCAGACACACACAGTCCATCAGACACACACAGTCCATCAGACACATACAGTCCATCAGACACATACAGTCCATCTGACACACACAGTCCATCAGACACACACAGTCCATCTGACACACACAGTCCATCTGACACACACAGTCCATCTGACACACACAGTCCATCACACACATACAGTCCATCACACACATACAGTCCATCACACACATACAGTCCATCTGACACATACAGTCCATCTGACACATACAGTCCATCAGACGCATACAGTCCATCAGACGCATACAGTCCATCTGACACACACAGTCCATCTGACACATACAGTCCATCTGACACACACAGTCCATCTGACACATACAGTCCATCTGACACACACAGTCCATCTGACACATACAGTCCATCTGACACATACAGTCCATCTGACACATACAGTCCATCAGACACATACAGTCCATCTGACACACACAGTCCATCTGACACATACAGTCCATCTGACACACACAGTCCATCTGACACATACAGTCCATCTGACACACACAGTCCATCTGACACACACAGTCCATCTGACACATACAGTCCATCAGACACATACAGTCCATCTGACACATACAGTCCATCTGACACACACAGTCCATCAGACACACACAGTCCATCTGACACACACAGTCCATCAGACACATACAGTCCATCAGACACATACAGTCCATCTGACACATACAGTCCATCAGACACACACAGTCCATCTGACACACACAGTCCATCAGACACATACAGTCCATCAGACACATACAGTCCATCTGACACATACAGTCCATCAGACACACACAGTCCATCTGACACACACAGTCCATCAGACACATACAGTCCATCAGACACACACAGTCCATCAGACACACACAGTCCATCAGACACATACAGTCCATCTGACACACACAGTCCATCAGACACACACAGTCCATCAGACACACACAGTCCATCAGACACATACAGTCCATCAGACACATACAGTCCATCTGACACACACAGTCCATCAGACACACACAGTCCATCTGACACACACAGTCCATCTGACACACACAGTCCATCTGACACACACAGTCCATCTGACACATACAGTCCATCTGACACACACAGTCCATCAGACACATACAGTCCATCTGACACACACAGTCCATCAGACACACACAGTCCATCTGACACACACAGTCCATCACACACATACAGTCCATCACACACATACAGTCCATCACACACATACAGTCCATCTGACACATACAGTCCATCTGACACATACAGTCCATCTGACACATACAGTCCATCTGACACATACAGTCCATCTGACACACACAGTCCATCTGACACACACAGTCCATCTGACACATACAGTCCATCTGACACACACAGTCCATCTGACACACACAGTCCATCTGACACACACAGTCCAGATGATCACGTTCTGTCAGAGCCACAGGACGTCACTGGAGAGGAGCTGAAGGAGCCGACCCCTGACCTGGATGATGCAGCTAAAATCCTGACATGTTTAGACTGTTGTGGCTCCATCTTGTGCAGTACGACAGTCGCTGAGGTTTGGACTCACCTCAGACTCTGGGACTGTGGACAACTGTTAATCATAGTTATTTAGAGATCAAGAAATAATGAGAATAATTAATAGCTGTCTGCTCTTCTCTGCTGACAGGCTTCAGCTCATCAATAATCAATCAGTGATAACACAGTGTGTGTGTGTGTGTGTGTGTGTGTGTGTGTGTGTGTGCACGCAATACATACTGGTACCCAAGTATGCATGAACCATTTTGTTAAACCATGATTCTGAACAACTTGAATCAGCTGCACATGTTCTAAATGGGTGTCATGCTTACAAAGCTCTGTATATTGCTCGTCATGATTGCATTGTCGATCTAATATCTGAGGCTGTGCAAAAAGCTTTACCATCAAGCGCTGCAAGGTATAAAAACTTGAGAGTGTTGCCAGGTTGGTTTGACCTGGATTATGACATCTTTGCCAACATCTCCAATACACCTGACATTGTTTTTGTTGATAGCCGCCACACGGAGGTCCTGATTTTGGAAGTAGGCTGTGTGTTTGACCTGTACATGGACCAGGCTTTCCATGACAAATACTCAAAATATCAACCATTACTCAAAATCATAACAAGTCTTGGTTACAAATGCAGATTCTCCGTACTCATATTTGGAAGCCTGGGCCATGTGTATAAATATACCACTAGTGGCCTGAACATTGCTGGCATATCTAAGTGCAGAGTAAAAAAGCTTGCTAAATGTTGCTCTGTTTCTGCTGTTATAGGCAGCTTGGCTGTATGGAGGAGAAGATGCTGTGTATTTCCATGAGTGACCAGTACTGTCTTCTTGACCCCTTTTGTATTTGATTCCCTGCCATACTTAATGTAATTGGTGGAATCAAATAAAGAATTCAAATGTGTGTGTGCGCAATATTTCTTCACCGTGTGAAATAATTTCTTGTATTCTGCTTTAATGCCCTGTTTCATTGTGTTTACTTTTGTATATAATCTGTAATGTGTGTCTTCTGATACAGCAGTGACAATAAGGCACTGATTGATTGATTGATTGATTGATTGATTGACTGACTGCGACCAGTCCCAATAAAGTCACCTGATCTAAAAACCGCTGTTGCTGTGCTACAAAGCTTGTCTCTCTCAGACCAGACTCCATACAGAAATCACCTGGTTTAATTTAACTCTAAGCAAACACACACAGCTGCCATAAGGAGCCCTGAATGTACCGATACACACCCTTTACGGTGAGTGTTTGCACTCGGGTGCATCACACACATCCAGCAGCGAGTATTTATTGACTTCGGAAGCCCTCAGACATTTCCTCCATTCAGCGGAACGACGGTTAAAACGGTTGATTTTCTAACGGAGTTCGGTGTTTTAAATGAGCGTCGGTTACCTTGCTCATCCTCATCGATCCTCAGTGCCGCAGAGATGAACTCGAAGGCCCGCCCGTGGTGGCTCCTGACCCGCTGGCCTCGCTCCGGGCTCCCGCTGCCGCCGGGCTGCTCCGCGGCTCTGACAGCGGCCACGGTGCGGCTCCACAGCCCGCAGAGGAGCGACCGGAGCAGGGACAGCGCGGCCAACAGCGGGGAGGACACGGACCACAGCGCGCCCAGCTTTCCGGTACCGGTAACGGCGGCACCGTCACCAGCGGCGGCTCTGTCCGCCGGCCCCGCGGAGCTGCCGGTCCACTGCCTGCTTCCCCCGGGACTCATTCACGGCCATATCACAGCATCCCGGTCCGGTTCAGCCAGAGAGCCGCTGCTCACCGTTCAGATAAACGGCTGCTGCTGCTTTGTGTTTAGGGACTGTTCGGTACTTGTCAGGCGGGGGGAGGAGAAACAGCAGAAAAAATAACTGTTAATAACTGATAATAACAACTAATAGCCTCACTACTAATAATTAATGAATTTTATATGATAAAAAAAAAAAAACCCTGATCTGTCACTGAGCTTTTGAACGATCCTTTGGGGTCCAGTGAGTGTGAGAAAAAATAAAATAAATTAAAAAAACCCTACTTTTCGTTTTTCTCTCCGGGACACAAAAACATGATGGCTGATGAATCCACACTAGAGGGCGCTGTGACATGATGCTGATATCAAACAGTTGGTCTGACATCCTGCTCATTTTGGTGAACACAGAAAAGGAGAGGAGATACTTTCTCATTTTTATGTGTCAGAGTCATTTTTTTTATGTTGGTGTTGTTTTTGTATTAAAAGCTTGTAGGTTATTGGTCATTTAAAAATCAAACACTTTAATATTATATTTATAATAATAAATTCTTATGAAACAACGGCTTTAATAAACTAGATTTTTTTCAGAACTGTAAATTCTTTCATTTTACTTTTATTACAGAGGATGATTCAAACAATCACCTGGTTCAAATTCATGGTTTAAACACAGGGGGCGCTGATGAGCAGGCTGCTGTTAGAGAGGTGGTTTTCACTTTACAACTTATTTGGTGTTTATATCTTAAAAAACTAAAACGTTGAACGTATTTTTTTCCCCTGAAACCTCACTGATAACGACAGGGACAAGCAACCCCCACGAAGCCTCGTCTCCACCGAGCAGTTCAGTTCAGTTCAGTTCAGTTCAGTTCAGTTCAGTTCATAGTTTCAGTTCCCACAGTGTAAAGTTGTGGATGGTCCCAACAGAAGCGTTCCTCAGCGTCCCCATGTTTGGTCCCCCCTCTGTTGGGGTACCTAGCACACAGATCTGGTACTAAAAGGTGGAGCTAGAAACCCTGCAGTCTGATTGGTCAGTAGAGGACGCTCACTCTGGTTTTATGTAACCTCTGTTCATACATCAGTAAACTACAACTATAAAATGAAAGAGAAAAAAATAACTTCATTCACTGGGCCGACTGCCGGCAACTTTTAAGGTGGAACGTTAACTTGTAATGTTACTCAATGCATGAGTTGATGACGTGAATCCATCAGCACACCTTAAATTTCACTGTGACAACTTTGACCATCACTTTAGTTTCTATATGACACACACTTTTAGTAATGACTTTAAAAATATAGATTAATTTGGAGCGGATTATGTGAAGGTCATATATTCTAATCCTCACTTCCTGTGGGCTACAGCAACACTAAACCCCTGAGCTTGCCTGAGAAGGACTAAATGCACAAAGCTGCTATTTTTAAATATCCCATGGAGAGAGACTCTCACTGCAGCCTGTTCTATTTTGTTGTGAAAATGTGGGCGTGCAGCCTCGTTCTGTGGACGATAAACCAGGTGCAGACTTCCATCTGTGTCACCGCTGATGAGGAAATACAGCGAGTGCTGGACGGAGCAGTGAGTGACAACAACCCCGCCCACATTTAAGAGGACTGTCTGAACACACCGAGGGTCTAGGTACCATGTCTGAAGGCTTACTGCTGGTTCCACAGGTGCTGTGAATGACGGTGAATTATTTGGACCCGTCACTAGGTGGCAGTCTTGTATTATTGATGTACAAACTGCGAGTACAGGAAGGTGAGGAAGTAATCAGGTTGTATAGTTTCCACCTGTGTGCCGCTTCCTCACCGCCTGCACTGCACACACTTTGTTTGCTTCGGTTTGCTGTGGCGTCTGTGCTGCTCCGGTTCCCCGCTGCTGATTCCTGATTTCCTGGTTTATATAGAGTAAGTTTACCTCATGTGTTGAATTTTATTTCCATTATGGCAACTATCACCGCTGTTGTTTTTTTTTAATGGTGGAGAAGTAGACGGTCCGACAGACGATATCTCAGCGTTCCTCAAACAATTAGCCCCCTTGGTAGTGGAACGAGGTACGTTTTGTTTGGTGTATTTGTTCAGATTCGGGGGTGTTTATTCAGTGTTTTTAATCATAATATAAGCTTTGTTTATAAATGTATTTTTTCTGTTAAACTGTAGTAAATTGCACTTCAGTTGTTTTTTTTTTTGTATTGTGAATTTGGATTAAAATTTATATGTATTTGGTAAAGTTTTTCCTTTGTTTGTGTATTGTGACCATTTAGTGTATTTTTGTGTTAAATGTGTTCGGAAATTTACCTTGTAATTCATGAGTGTGTAAATTAACCCTTTTGTGTGTTTCAATTTATAGTTTGCACAGTGCATAAGGAGAAATACAAATTTAAGCACCAGTACGAGACTCTCCATTTTATTACGGGAACCAAGGGCCAGCCACAGGTACTGGACTGAAAGGGTTTGGTGGAGACGAGGCCTGTTATAGAGGTGATTTTCATCTTAAAAAACTAAAAGGAACATTTTTCATTTTTTCCCCTGAAACCTTTTTGATAACTACTGTGACAGCCAGTAAGAGAAGGGGTGGGAGTGTGATGGGGTTGGTTGTCACACTGACTGTGTCTGAAATCACTCACCACTCTCTCTATAGTCCACTTTACAGTGAGTTCACCATGCACCGGGAAAAGTCGTGTGCAACCGGTGGTCACTGACCAAGCAATATATCCCATCATGCATTGCACTAAAGGAACAGATGCACTATAGGGGACGGACACCGAGACGGACGAGGGAAGAGACAGAGCAGCTGGATCACAACCTGCTGTAAAAGCTTGACTCATAATGACGTGATGAAGTTTGTTTTTCTTTGTCATGAAATAAAGCGTCAGTTAAATGTGTCGTCGGTCCTGAAGAGATAAAAATAAATCAGCCGCTGATCTTTAGAGCTTCACAGTTACTGTACAGAGGAGGCTAATAACACGAGCTAATGTTGGCGAGATGAGTCGCTGCCAGCTGTGATCTGTGTCATAACGTCATAATACATGACGTTATACATTAAATTCACTCCTTATTACAGACTGATGGTAAAACAACCTTCAACATAGCAGAGATTATACAGAAATTTCAGTGGGACAGGTCGCAATCATGCTGCTCTCTCTGCTCTGATCTGTCTGCCAGTGTGATGTTATTAATGTGTTTAATATGAGCAGAGCAGCAGCACAACAGTAACGGCCACAAAGTACTTTGTAACGTTACTTATTCATTTGGAAAAACACGCTTATCATAATTGCATGTTTTTATCATAAATATTGATGTCAGTATTTGTTATGGATCGTCACCAGCTGATGTTGATGCAACATGTTTCAATTGTGCAACAGCAAAGATGTAATTAACAGCGCCGAGACAAACGGCCTGAGTAGTGTCTGAAAGTGTTTTGTCACGTTGCAGGTGAGCTCACTGTACAGTGCTCGACCCTGAGCTCCCTACGTAGTGACTCAGTGAATGATGTAGGCAGAGTGTCTGTGATGGCTAATTATATGTAATGGTCATGATGTAACAGGAAGGCAGTTAAACTTCAGGGAGATCAGTCCAGTGATTGTGAATCAGTTTCAGCTGCAAATCTATGGGGTGCCGTTTGTAAAGTGTCTCACGCTGAAAATAACATCAACATTTTGCCACATTTAGCTTCAAACAATGTTTAAAAAAGTGTTGTGAATTTTTTAATGTCACCTTTTACCACATTTACAGCAATATTTGTTAACTTAGAAATATATTAAATAGTTAAATCTAAATATTAAAATATGGCACCTAAATGTTAAATATATATATATAATCATAATCATAATCATATTAAAACAGCCTATATATTATTATTACTGTCTTACTGTACAAACTGTAAATAAATCTTTATTCCTGACTATGTGACGTCGCCATTAATGTGTTTCTAGTTAAAATATTTTTATTTTTTGGTAGACTGGCTTATGGCGTGATTTTGAAGGAGTAATGAAGTTAATCTTCTCATAAGTGGATGTAATATGTAGAGATGCCATCTAGGCCGTTTTTCTTCGTTTTGTTTTTTTTTAATGTCTATATTTTGCTTTACAAAAACGTGAAAAAGCAGCTGTGGCCAAGCTATGACGAGGTGAGTAGCATTGTAAGCATAATTAATAGCGATATACTTCAGTTTGTCTGTGTGTTTCTGTATGCAAGCGGGTCTGCTGACAGTCCAAAATGGCGGCGGTAGGACGAAACCACGTTGCTATGGGGCGTTATGTTGAGCTTCACCTCTTGGTGTCCATGCTCTCTGACTAAACAAAACATCGACCAGTGTTTCAACTGAATTGAGGTCGCACACCACGTGATCTCGTGACGTTCTCGCTGATCACGTGGTGTGCCAGTCAGCTGACTGCCGTCTTCCGGGTTGTCGGTCGGTGTTTACTTTGTGAGCGGCTCCTGTTCGTGATTTGTGCGGCTGAAGTCGAAGGTAAAGTCTCAGTCTTACACTTTTCATGTGAAACAAACGGCTCCGGTTCAAATGTCTTGACTTTTATCCGGTCTGACGTCATCCAGACTCTCCGAACACGTCAGCAGACCAACAGGCAGCTGAGCAGAGACTCTTGACATCATCAAGTTTTAGCTCGTCATATCAGAGATGTAATGGCAGTACTGTGTGTGTGTGTGTGTGTGTGTGTGTGCGCGTGTGCGTGTGTGTGAGTGAGTGTGCGTGAGTGTGCGTGTGTGTGTGTGCGCTTGTCAGGGGCGGATTCAGTGATTCTGGGGGCCAAACTGTGAGACATGGGGCCCAGAGGGGAGGAAAAGCTCAGGTCCATCACTTAAAGGGAACACCAGCTAAATTAAAGGGACAGTTCAGGTGTTTTGAAGTGTGTGTGTGTGTGTGTGTGTGTGTGTGTGGTGTTTATCCACAGTGTGTTTCCTACAGCAGACGTCAGTCAGTACGTCTCCAGGTGAGTCTGACACTGACGCTCAGTGATGTTCTGCTGTGGGCGGAGTCAGCAATCAGGCCGGGTCACATGGACTAAAATTCATAACTCTGTATACAGGCTGACATACATGACATATATCTCAGTATTTTCAGCTGCAGGTCAACGACACATTTGAGACGTCACAAGCAGTTTTATAAAAACAGACTGTGATCAAAATAAAATACAAAGACAGGGATCAGAACACACACCTCCAGAAAGCTGTGTGAAGTTTAGTTGATTCAAAACACACATTAAACACACAGTAAACACACATTAAACACACAGTAAACACATATTAAACACACATTAAACATGGCTTAATAGAGACAGTTTCAAACATAATTCAGCTCCATTACAACTCACAAGGTTCACTGACAAAACAACTGTCTTATACTAAACACGTTTTCCAAACAAATACAACATGCTAACGTTATTAGCACAAGCCTATGGCATTTTACATTGTATAAATTAGCCTAGCAGCTAGCAGAGATTTCCTCTGCTCATATTTCAGCCAGGATAAATCACACACAGTGTGTGGAGGCTTTATTGTCTTCACAATTTATTGTTTCTTATCTGTGAAGTTAAAGTAAATCAAAGCTTTGTTTCCACTGAGGGAAATGGTTTCAGCTTACAGAGACAGACAGGAGGTCTGCGTCACTGTGACACTGTGGAGTTACATTACTGGGGAGGTGCACGTCAGGCTGCAGTGTCGATGTAGAAGTATAAATCCCTTAAGACTCTGAGATCTGCTATCGTAAGGAGGAAACACTCAGCTGACATCATGTCGTCATAGAAACACTTACATACAAAACATGACGAGGAGGATTCTGCACTTTTACAGAAATCACATAGGAAAGTTTGAACAATCACGTTTCATATTTTATTATCTTTATTTCTCCATTTCATTGTTCTTTCTTTTTTTATGTGCTAACTTGCGTCTTGAATCCATCCTGTTGGACTTTCTCTTTCCCTTTTTGAACGACTAATACAGGCTACTGCCGCCTGCTGGCGTGGAGAGTTATCTCTTCGTATGTCAGCTGTCTTTGCGGTGCGTTCGAGTGCAGCTTTTTGGCTGAGATGGCGTACATGAGGCGACGCAGCAGTTAACCTTTGTTTGGTGTGTCGGGGTCCTTACGTGTCTGTGCTCAGGGGTCACGTGGTCGGGCCATCGTTGAATTAACAGCTGTGATGGTTGTTTACAGTCAGTGAAGTGTGGAGTGGCCATGAACGCCTCGGAGAGTGACGAGGACTCCTATAATGAGAGGACAGCGTTGGTCCCATCTGAGAATCCAGTGGTGCCATCCTACAGACCAGATTCTGACCTCACGCCTCCCAATGACGCCCCATCCAAAAAGGTAAAGGTCCATTTTTATCTCTTACACAGAACCAAATAAAAATCTCTAACGATCAAACTGAACCGTTGCTGTTGATGTACTTCCTGCTGCCCTGACGCTGAATGTCGCCCTGTGGTGGTACAGCCTGTGGCGAGCAGGAGGGCGCGTCCGGCTGCTGTGGACAGCGGCGGTGGCGGCGGCTCGGATCAGGAGGTGGACGCAGACGATGAAGAGCTGACTCTGAAGTATGGAGCCAAGCACGTCATCATGCTGTTCATCCCCGTCACCCTCTGCATGGTGGTGGTGGTCGCCACCATCAAGTCGGTCAGCTTCTACACTGAGAAGACCGACCAGCAGCTGTAGGTCTGCACTTCAGCCGCTACAACGCTCCACTCCTCCGCCCACAGCTAAACATGATTTTTTTCCCCGCAGGATCTACACACCGTTCACGGAGAACACGGCGTCCGTGGGACGCCGGCTCCTCAACTCCTTCCTCAACACCATCATCATGATCAGCGTCATCGTGGTCATGACCATCTTCCTGGTCGTCCTCTACAAGTATCGCTGCTACAAGGTGAGTGGTGAATCAAAGCATCTGCATGTGTGGGTCATTCACAGCCAACATTTAAATATGTTCAGCTAACACAGAGCCGGTGTAACGGAGCAGATCTGGGAACAGTTACTGTGCTAACGTGTGGAAACATAGCGCCCACTGCCCACCCTGCGGTCTCCACTGTTAGCCTTGGCTGCTCTGCACTGCGCACCACCCAGGTGTGGTGGGAGCTAGCGAGCGGCGCTGCTTTATTGGTGATTACACTGTAACGCCGTCCTGGTGAATGCACATGTTGTATATGGTGGCCACACTCTGATCTCCCATGAGGTCGCCGTGGTGAGTAAGTGCCTTGATTTTAGCTGCAAAACCCCTTTAGCATTGTTTACCATGTTAGCACCACTAGCTATGCTGACACTGCTAACAGTGCTAACAGTAGTAAAAAAAGGTTCAAAATTGAGCTATAAACCCCCTGAAAGAACAAAAGAGCTGAAACATATTCCTGAGACCTTTCTCTGTTTTCTCTCGCAGATGGTCAGATGGCGACTAATTTTGTTTCCAGTTAGTAACCTCTTCTTCTCCTCGTGTCGTCAATAACATGTCTATTTTCTTTTTGTGACACTTCCAAAGTTTGATTAAAATGTGCTCGACAGCTGAACTGCAGCACGACTAAAGTGACGTGTTTATGAATGGATCCACGGAGTCGGTTGGACCGACGGGAAAATGTTTAATAATTGAAGCTGAGTCGTTGAAACTTATCTGATCTGCCAAAGTATTAAGAGTTTGTCAGTTGCCCACCTTGTGCATGGCTGTAGTTGAACTTCCTGCTGCTCGACGGCGCTGACGTCATGTGTTTGTGTTGTTCAGTTCATCCACGGCTGGCTCATCCTGTCCTCCCTCATGCTGCTCTTCTGGTTCAGCTTCATGTACCTGGGGTGAGTCCTGCACCTGAAAGAATCAGAGCTCCAGGTGTTTGTGTCTCTACAGGTTTGTCCTGAACACATTTACACTGGTTCTCTGTTTCTCAGCGAGGTGTTTAAGACGTACAACCTGGCGGTGGACTACCCGACAGTGGGGGTGATCATCTGGAACTTTGGGACGGTGGGGATGATCTGTATCCACTGGAAGGGCCCTCTCCAGCTGCAGCAGGCCTACCTGATCCTCATCAGCGCCCTCATGGCCCTCGTCTTCATCAAATACCTTCCCGAGTGGTCGGCCTGGGTCATCCTGGGAGCCATCTCCGTCTACGGTGAGTCGCCGTGAGCTGGAGGGAAGTTAAAATCCCAGTGTGAAGATTTGATGGTTCCTGTGTTGCTCCCGTCACATTCAGACCTGGAAGCATCAACTGTCAGATAAACCTGCACATCAGGTCACCCTGTTCAAAAGTTCACAATCAGCTGTTCCAATGATCTTCTTCTTCTTCTTCTTCTTCTTCTTCTTCTTCTCTTATAACGGAGGTAGAAACAGTACAAGGCCCCGATCACAAAGAAAGCGTTATAATGGTTGTAAAACACAAGGAGCACTGCACTGCCTTTTTTTGGGTTAAATTGAATGTCACTATAAATGAACTCTTGCTGCACCTTTTAATTGTTGCCAGGCGACCACCCCATCACCTCCTCACCCTAACCTTCCTGTGTAATCAATCTACAGTTTATTTATCTTATGTATCCTGCAGTAATCAGTGTGTAGCTGCTGCCATGTTGAGGCAGAGGGTGCTGTCTGTAGCTCTGGTTGAGGGTGAGAGACTGTCAGCAGATAAACAGAGATCTGTGTGGGTACATGAGACCCTAAAAAAGAGGCTGGATCATGGGGAGTACCACCAGTTGGTCCAGGAGCTTCTCCTCCATCATGGACGTTTACAGTACTGCACTTATCTGCTGTTTTCTATTGACATGGTGCTAACTGTGCTTTGTAAAGTCGTATAGCTCTGGGTATCCAGCAACCACTACCACCAGTTTCTCCTCCATTGTTTACCAACTGTAAACTTGTTGTCATGACCACCTCAGAAGGCCCACCTCTCAAATCATCCCATTGGACAATTGGAATAAAAGCAGAGATGACGTGGGGCGCTTTTCTGCTCTGAGTTAAAGTTTTTTCAGTTCGCTCCGGCAACAACGGCAGGTACCTAGAGCGCAGAAACACGAGGCGCGTCACAAAAACATCGAGTTTCATTCACATTAAAACTGACAAAAAGCCGCCTCCAGCTGCTGAAGCACTTCCTGTGTGATCAGTGTCGGTGCATTATTGCCATATGAAAAGAAGAAGAGAGAAATGAGTGGATGTCCCCACTGTGTCTCATGACAGGAGAGAAAACTATGAGCTTGAATTTGTTTTCGGTGACCTTCGATCATCACAGAACCACAGTAATATTGAGCTGAGCAGTCGACTCAGTGTCAGATTAAAGATCAGCTGCGATTTTTTTAGCTGTTATTTGACAGTGCTAACTGTCGACTGACCTTCTGTTATCACTGAAGAGTTCAGGTACCGGTGTTTGCACCTGAAGGGTTCAGTGTAAATACACACACTTCAAGATTCTTCAGAAAATGAATTTAAATAAAAAATAACATAATAAAAAATAAAATACAATAATAGAAACTCACATTTCTAAAACAACCATTGGTAAAAACTTTCACGACAAACATCTTTAAAAACAGAACTGCTCCAAAAATATTCATACTACAAATAACATAATTCCTCTCTGATATTTATTTTATATCGCTTTGAAAACATCAACACATTTCTCCTTCAAACAGCTGATTTATTCAAGCTTCTCACCAAAAACTACAATTTACAAGATGACATTGAACACATCACGAGAACATTATAATTTACCTTCAACCAGCGCTCATGTTTACTGAATGTAACTCAATGCAACCTCCATCTGTTAACCGCTAACAGCTAATGTTAAACTAGCAGCTAACAGCAATTATTAACAGATAACTTTAACTAGCTGTTAAAAGCTAATGTTAAACTAGCAGCTAACAGATAACTTTAATTAGCTGTTAAAAGCTAATGTTAAACTAGCAGCTAACAGCAATTGTTAACAGATAACTTTAACTAGCTGTTAAAAGCAAATGTTAAACTAGCAGCCAACAGCTAACGTTAAACTAGCAGCTAACAGCAATTGTTAACAGATAACTTTAACTAGCTGTTAAAAGCTAATGTTAAACTAGCAGCTAACAGCTAACGTTAACTAGCTGTTAAAAGCTAATGTCAAACTAGCAGCTAACAGCAATTGTTAACAGATAACTTTAACTAGCTGTTAAAAGCTAATGTTAAACTAGCAGCTAACAGCTAACGTAAACTAGCTCTCGTCCTGTTGATGTCATCACAGGTTTGTTGTTCACAGTGGGGAGGCTGTGGCTCAGAGGTAGAGCAGGTCGTCCACTAACTGGAAGACCAGCGGTTGCTCCTGATGATGCTTCTGTCGGTGTGTGAGTGTGTTAAAAACTGAGTAGCAGGTGGCATCTTGTATGGTAGCCTCGGCCACCAGTGTGTGAATGTGTGTGTGAATGTGTGTATGAATGTGTGTGTGAATGGGTGAATGGCTTTGAGTGGTCAGGTGACTAGAAAGGAGCTATACAAGTGCAGGTCAATTTACATCATCGGGGAAACAACAGGCTGCGTTGTCTGACACAACAGATAAACACCGACCACCGTCATCAGTGATGTCATCTGATGTGCTGAAAGGCTGGTGGCGGTCAACATGGAGAAAATTAGTGCATCCTGTTTTAGATGTTGTAACTTTTAATCTTCTGTGTTGTTTTAATTTTGCTGTGGTTGTTTGTGTTTGTTGCAGACCTGGTGGCCGTCCTGTCGCCCAAAGGTCCTCTCAGGATGTTGGTGGAGACGGCTCAGGAACGCAACGAGCCCATCTTCCCCGCCCTCATCTACTCCTGTGAGTCAGAGGAAGAAACACTGAGGCGGCGTTTCATCTCCGCCTGTCCGACAGCTGTGGACACATTTCAGTCCGAACACGCCGCAGTATATAAACATCATGTTTATGACAAATAATAACGGGTTTTGTTTTTGTTTGTTTGTGTTCAGCTGCCATGATGTGGACGGTGGGGATGGCGAGCCCGGCAGACGCTCAGCGCTCGGGACATGAAACAGGTCCAGCATCACAAACAGCTACTTTCTGCAGGGAATCATGGGAAAAAGGGGGCGGGACACAAAAACACGAACACCTGTTCAACCTGATGGTCATTTAATTATTATATTCAGCTGTTCATACGTTTCTGTTATTTTGTCCACTCCTTGTTTCTGTAATGATGTGGTGATCATGGAGCATCTGTGACTCATCACTTCATTTATTCTTTTAAAAAAAATGTTTACACTACCAACGTAAATAAATTAATAAAAATCTATAACTTACAATTTTCACTTTTGTGAATTAGTTTAAAACATATTTATTTTTAGTTTCTTTCAACAAATGCAAATTAATTAATGCAAATTAAATTGCCGACTTAATGACATATTTTTTTCTCTAATAATAATAATAATAATAATAAAATCATATCAAGACTCATTAGAGAACAGCTGTTCTTTAAATCTTCATATTTGCCTTTAATGCCAAATAAATAAAATTAGTTTTACAATTTCCAACATTTTATTACCTGCTTTATAAATAATAAACATGTTTTTTATTATGTATTAATTGAGTTGATTAGTTTTTGTGATGATTCTTGTGTCACCTACTGGAGGAGTTTATCCTCATTTTGTTTTTCAGATGAGGAGGCGGAGCAGAGCAGCAGGGGGGCGGAGCCTCAGAGCCGTCAGTCACGGCCGTTTCCTGAAGACGACCTGGAGGAGGAGGACCGTGAGTTCACGTTTTATGTGTCTGTGAGATTTAAGCAGAAAAAACTCTAAGAGAAACACAGAGAAACTGCGGCCGCTGACTGTGGGTCAGCGTCTGGAGCTGCTGCCCGCTCTCCTCCCAGAGGTCTGTAGCGGTGAGGAGTGAGGCCGAGGACATAGTGTGATTCGAGGCTTAAGCTAACGTTAGCTACATAAACATGACCTTGAAGCTGCAGCCTTTAACGCTGGTTAGCAGAAGGCTAAACTATTAGCAATAGGAACGTCCTCTCCCTGAAATGACCTGTGATTGGTCAGAGTTTCCCGTCTCGGGTTATATTTCTTGAGGCCTGAGAACAGAAGCAAGAGGAGGAGCAGAGTTTCTGCCCAGTGACGTTAAAATGAACCTACCTGAGCTTTAAAGGTGCGTTTCATGTGTCTGTAGGAGGGGTGAAGCTCGGTCTCGGTGATTTCATCTTCTACAGCGTTCTGGTTGGAAAAGCCGCAGCGACGGGTGGAGACTGGAACACCACGCTCGCCTGCTTCGTCGCCATTCTTATCGTAAGTTGTACTTTAATACGGCCCGGTGAAGCTGCTGATGGAGGAGTGACGCTCTTCGTTCCTCAAAAACAAACCAGCGACAAAACCTGTAGCAGCTCACAGAAATGATCTGAGACGTTTCCAAAATCTACACAAACCTCAAATTCTGAAAAAAACATTATTTAAAAAAATCTAAATAATGACTTCACACACTGTAAATAGACTTCGTCTGATCGACAGCAAACTCTCTGAAACTGAGATTTATCTGTATACACTACACACCTGTATACACACCTGTAACACACCTGTAACATACCTGTGTGTCGCCCACCTGTCTCAGGGCCTGTGTCTGACTCTGCTGCTGTTGGCCATCTTTAAGAAAGCTCTGCCGGCGCTGCCCATCTCCATCACCTTCGGCCTGGTCTTCTACTTCTCCACAGACTTCCTGGTTCAGCCTTTCATGGACAACCTGGCTGCTCACCAGTTCTACATCTGAGAGGCTCCGCCCACCTCACCTGCAGCCTCCTCCCCATCATCGTCGTTGTCTTTATCTTTATCATGTTCGTCCTGCAGGGCCGCCACCATCTGTTGATGTAACGCACAAAGACTTCTTCCTTCTACCACAGGAAGTGATGTAATGCAGACAAGAAGCTGGCTGCAGGTTACCTGGTTGTGTCTGTTCACCTGCTGACGAACAGTTTAACGCTAGCTGTGACGTCTGTTTCAGAAACCAGAAAGCACCACGACGGCGTGTGATAGGCCGATGCTCCTGTCAGTCAAAGTAAACAAACCTGTAAAGATTCACTCTGCAGACGTGAGGTCATCTGTGACCTCATCTGTTACATCCCCTATTTTGTTGTATAACTTCCTCGCCGACTTCAGTAAACACAGGTGAAAGGTCTCTGTCCTGATTGGTTCCTGTCTAACATGACACCAGCTGACTGTGCTGACATTAACATGTTATTAATAATTCAGAGTGATGGCGGCGTGATGACGCGTTGAACTGAACAAAGAGTGACTGACGCGAGGTGGAGCGCTACACGACAGCAGCGCACCATCCGACAAACGTCAAATTAAAATTGAATTCCTCCGCTGATATTTGAATAAATCTATTTTTAACTTCAGTCCCTGAGAGATGAGAGAAGCTGCATTTATATTCGTGCGTCAGCTCTTCACAGATCCTACGCCGCAACCTACGCCATCGTGAGCCTTTATACTTGTGTGGTGGTGTGTCTGTGTCACTCTGCAGTGACACCTCCAAAACACTAGATGGTGGTGGAGGACTGTGTGAAGTGCTGTAAAGTTTAGTTGATTCAAAACACACATTAAACACACATCAAACACACATTAACACACATTAAACAAACACACATTAAACACACATTAAAAGCACAAACACATCAAACACACATTAAACACACCAAACACACATCAAACACACATTAAACACATTAAAAACAAACACACATCAAACACACATTAACACACATTAAACACACATTAACACACATTAAACACATCAAACACACATTAACACACATTAAACACACATTAAACACATCAAACACACATCAGACACACACACATCAAACACACATTAAACACACATTAAACACACACATTAATCGCACATTAAACACACAATCACACATTAAATGCATTAAACACACAATCACATTAAACACATGAAACACACATTAATCGCACATTAAACACACAGTAAACACACATTAAACACACATCAAACACATTAACACACAATAAACACACATTAAACACACATTAAACACATTAATCGCACATTAAACACACATTAATCACACATTAATCACACATCAAACACATTAAACACACATTAATCACACATCAAACACACACATTAACACACATTAAACACACATTTAACACATATTAAACATAAAACACACAATAAACACACATTAAACACACATCAAACACACATTAACACACACTAAACACACATTAAACACACATCAAACACACATTAAACATAAAACACATAAAACACACATTAACACACATTAAACACACATTAACACACATTAAACAAACACACATCAAACATCAAACACACATTAAACACACATCAAAAACATAGGCCTCACTGATATTCGTTATGTCAAGTCGTTACAAGAACAAAATGTTTGGTCTGCTTTGATCAGATTGATTGATTGACAGGTCAGTATTCACTGAACAGTCATTATTAATTTATTATTATTATTTTCAACACTCTCAACCAATCACAGACGAGTATTCAGATCTTATTACGACTTTTTTGATAAATGAAAACGCTGAAAATATTACGACTCTATTTTGAAACTATTCTGAGTTTTACTCTGTAAAATAGATCCGTTTTTTCACAACCTTCTGCAGAAAAATGCGACTATTTCATTTTTGTTAAATAGGATTTATTTCTTGATAAATTACAACTTTATTCTGGAAATATTTTGACTTTCCTCAAAAACAACATCAGTTTGTTTTCTTTAAATAAAAGATTACAACTTTCTAGAGAAAAAAATCTGACTTTTTATTGTTTTATTTTTGTTTAGAGGATTTTTTTTCTTGAAATAAATTAAATTGTCTCGTAATTTTTGGATTTATATCGGTGAGAAATTTATTCCATAATATTTGAGACAAAATAAAATTCTTCCAGTTGCATCCATATTTGGATATTTTACAAAAGCAGTTATCAGGTTGTTTTTTAAAAAGTATGAAATTAGACATTCAAACTTTAAACTCTTTTGCTCTCAGCCAACCACAGCCGAGTATTCACAACCTTTTTAAATGTTCACCTTTATGTTGAAAATATTACAGCATTATTCTGTTTCTCTCCAAACATTTGTTTTTTGGTTGTTTTTTTAACCTTCTGGAGAAAAAATACGACTTTCTATTGTTTAGTTTTTGTTGAAAGGGTTTTTTTTCTTGAAATATTATAAGTTTTCAAAATAATCTAACTTTTACTCGTAATAGCTGGAATTAAAAAAAACTACCAGGACTTCTCTGCCATAATATTTGAGACATAATAAAATTCTTCCTGTTTAAAACAAGTTATTATCAGATTTATTAGCAGACACCAACTTTATCAGCTTAATCACCGACACCAGCTGGCTGTCTGACGGGGGGCGGGGCAGGGCAGAGGGGGCGGGGCGGAGGGAGCGGGGTTATATATATATATATTTTGTAGAAATTATTCAGGTGTAGTTTTTGATTTTCTTACTGAAACATGTTGATGAGATTTAGTTTTATTTTTTGTTCTGTGCAATAAAGTCAAACTGTCGAACTTCTGTAACGAGCTGAGAAATAAAAATGATTCTGTCGGAGCTTTTCAGCCTCTTTTAGATAGTTTTGGTTTTAATGCAAATTCCCTGTTTGCTGCCGTCTCATCTGTTTTCAGGATTAAAACTCTGATAAACCATCTGGACACTACCTGTTCAGGTATGCGACAGACATGGGCGGAGCCTTCTGTCCATACGCTGCATTCAGTCAAACACAGCAGGACCATCGGAGGTCGTGGAGGCAGTGTAGTGTTTTCTGTAAGTGAGATTCAACCGTAGGAGACGACAAAGACATTTTTAAAATGGCGGAAAGACACAAATCGGTAATTTAGTGAAAAAAATTCTCCGTCCATGTCATGATGTATTTAATGACCTCATGGAACATACATGCATTATTATGTCCTCCTCCACTGTCGCCTCATTTGTTGTGTGAAACTTCTGTCTCCACTGTCCCTGATGTCACTGAGGGAAGCGGAGTGAAGAGTTCAGCCTCTGTAGCGCTCCTTCAGAGAGGAACATACCATGAAACCTTGATTGAATACCTCCGATTATTATTGTAAATCCCTGAACTCAACAGGTCTTTAGTTCATGTCATACAAAACTGTTGCTCAACAAAGATCATGAAATACAATCAAACTGTTTATTTAAACCAGTATGAAAATTACTGTGTAAAAATCAGGCTTCAGATAAGTTATTATTTGTTTGGTCTAACTCCACACGTCCACATTTAAAACAATGAATTTGAGGGCGCAATAAAAGGCGACATGTACAGCAGCGTGGAGAAACATCCTCCTGCAGAGCCGGATAGAGCCACAGATCTTATTCTCAAAATATCACAACTTTATTACTAATAAATAAATTTCAATTTCATTTTACATCCTCGCCGTTTTAGACGTGCGCATGCGCCGAACACCAGACTCTCAGTTGTATGTTGTACAGACGCAGGTCACTAAATACATACTTTAGATTGTTGTTGTAAAAACAACGTTAGCCTTGCGTTCACAAACACTTGTCTAAAGAAGAAATAGAAACTTTTCCACTACCTAGCACACTAGCCTTTTAGCTAACGCTGTCTCCTTATCAGCTCCTTAATCATGGATCAATAAAGAAAATAGCAACTTTCACCACAGTTTATTTTGGGAGGATCACTCCAAGGAAACATGTTCTTTGCTTAAATGATCATTTTGAAGTCGAAACAGACAACTTTTCAGCTAACTTAGCTAGCATGCTAGCTGTGCTAGCTAACGCTGGCAGCCAGAAACAAACAACTATGATTCATTGTTGGTTAATTGTGCTATAATTGAAACAAAGAGCACATTTTCTCGCGGTGGTCCTTCTGAAATGAGCAGCGGTTGAAGTTACTATATTCCATCATGATCAGGGAGTTGATATTTTTCTCTTTTATTTCAGAGTTCATTTTCTAAATATTGCAATTATTTTCTCATTAATTTTTTCCTGATCATTTTCAGATTTTATTTTCTAAATACAAAGTTTTTTCTAATTGAAATAATAATTCATAATCCAAATAATAAATCATTTTCTTTCATAAATTTCTGATTTTAATATCCTCATATTACATATTTTAATGTACAATAAATAAAATCCCACAGAGCTGCTTCTCTTTGACATCAACATGTTTATTCTGGATTTAAAAAAAAAAAAAAAAAGACAGTCTAGCAGTTCATCAACAAACACGAGTATCTACTGTATGAAATCATTTCAGATGCAGCATCCAAGAGACACCAGTTTAATTTCTCTCTTCAAACTGGGATTTGTTCTTCAGCAGGAACGCTGCCAGATACTCGATGGGGTTCGGAGGTCTGGAAGAGAGAAAATGAAAACTTATTCTCTGTGGTGACTCCGACAGGAACCTTCTTCACTATGATAAAGAGATTAAAACTCAATAAATTAAACTTTTATTCATCGAGCCGCAGAATCAAACACCGCAGCTCCTGATTGGTCCAACAGTTTCCTCCAGCAGCCAATAATATCTGTTGTTGAGCAGCTGATTGGTCTGTTGGACAGTAGATCAGTCGTCAGGTTTGTTCTCACAGATACTCTGCGTCCAGTGTGCTCGAGGATCCGACAGTGACTCAGACTGTGTGTTGATTCGATCATGCTGTGATTTAGAGTCTCTGGTTTGGTTACGTTTATGAAAAAAGAACAAAGTTTGGCTTTACAATCTTACCACCCCATCCACCCCTCCCACTCTCCTTGGGCTTTAACTTCTGTTGTTGTCCCATTGACACCATTACAGTACAGCGGATAAGCTCTCAAATTATGAGGAATTGTGCACTGAAAAAAAAAGCATGAAATTTCTACCATAGTTAGTACATACCATAAGGTTTATTTTCAGATGTGGAGGGAAGTCAGATTTGACCTCTGAGGCCCGGGAGAGGTCAAATTCAACTTTGGAACCAAACACAGTAGAAAAACATTTAAGGTGTCATTTCCAACTAAGTTTAGGGTGCCCATTCAGTTAGTGATACTTCTGAGATCAATGGAATTCAAGAAAATGCATTTATGTCAAGGTCAAGGTAAAAATTTGCTTTAAAAAAACCAACAAAATTTTCCCCTCTTTTTTTTTAAATGAACCCCACAACATATTTCAATTACTTTTTACTCTCCTGTATTATTCAGTCAGTTATCATTTACTGGGATGTGTGGTTATTTTTTCCTGCTAAGCACATCATTATCAGCAGATGGCCCTCTAGAGCATCAGTAGCTAATGCCAGTAGCGATGTAGTCAGTAGGCAACATGATGAGTAGGCTACGGTATGCATGAGTGACAAGACAGAGCTGACATAAATGTCCTACCAGGTAAACTGACTATGACTTGAGTAAAGCCTTAACATGCAAATACATTGAATTTGATTGTAGCCGGGAATGAGTCTGCCTAGCTAGTTAGCTAGCTAGCTTCTGTGGTAATTCCTCACACAGCACATCAACCTTTGGAACCAGTCACTGGTCCTGGATCCTGAGATGCCAGAGCCATCTGACTGGAGATGGACAAGGGAAACAACTGGGTGGCAGCCGCTCTGGACCACTCTCCCTGAAGCAGCAAAATTGTGCCATGAGCTGATTCACTGCAACTGCCAGGAAGGGTGCGCTGGACGGTGCAAGTGTGCCAAAGCTGCACTCAAGTGTACAGATTTATGTTTTTGTTCTGGGGACTGATAGATTTCTGTTCATTTGACCATAATGATCATTATCATTACTGTTATTATGTTGGAAATAAACCATCTTTTTCCCCCCTTATCTCACTCCGTCTGTATAATTTGACCATGACTTTGACCTAAATGCATTTTCTTGAATTCTGGTGATCTCAGAAGTATCACTAACTGAATGGGCACCCTAAACTTAGTTGGAAATGACACCTTAAATGTTTTTCTACTGTGTTTGGTTCCAAAGTTAAGCATATTTGAATATTATTGGCGGCCATCTTGAATTTGACCTCTCCCAGGCCTCAGGGGTCAAATCTGACTTCCCTCCACATCTGAAAATAAACCTTAAGGTATGTACTAACTATGGTAGAAATTTCATGCTTTTTTCAAAAAGTGCACAATTTATCTTCTGGTCCGCTGTACTGTTACGCAACAACAGTGGTTTTTTCATTAGTGTCTGACGCTGGATATCACTGACCAAGTGCCAGTGTTCGGCAACTTCAGAGTGAGACTGGGTTAGCTTCTTCAAATGTCACATGAGCGACAGGCTGTAAACTCCAGTAAATAGTCTGCACCAGGATGTTTGGGTTGGTGCGACTTGTGAGCTGTAATTCAGCAGTAAATAATCAGCCGTGTGTGTCTGACTGTGGATGGTGGAGCTGCTGAATGGATTTGTGGAGTTTGTTGGTTGCAGCGGTGGCTGTTAGCAGCTAGCTCCGCTCATTAGCCGCTGAATGGCAGCGGAGCGAGCAGCCAGCGGCCGCCGGACTGGATGTCTTTCAAATTGTCTGCCTTTACACTGAGACTCCTCTCTCTGGGGACAAATAAAGTGATGTCAAATGTTTAAGTGAATCAGCTGCTCCTCAGTGGACTGTGTTCATGCTAATGCTAATGCTAACAGATGAGGGTGTAGGCTCTAGTTTCAGAGGTGGAGGGACACACCGGCTCTCATTTACCAAACAAGCCTCCAACAGGAAACGGGATGTGCAGTTGTTTCCACACAGAGCTCAGTAGGTACTGACGTGGACGTCAGCGAAGGCTGCGATCGAATCTCAGGTCAGGTCTCGACTCGATCGCAAGTTTGAGAGTGTGTATTATGAGTGGAGTGTGTATTTAGTGTGTGTATTGAGAGTGGAGTGTGTACCTGTCCTTGGCGAGCACTGACAGCCCCTGCAGCAGGATGGGGACCACAGTCTGGTCCAGGTACGCTCGGGTCGGCAGCGCCTGCAGATCAACCTTCTGCTTCGACATCTTCTCTGCGCTCGCCTTCTCATTCTCCACCGTCCTCTGAGGAGCAGCAGCAAAGCATGCTGGGAGTCTGCCTTCATCTTCACATTACACAGTGTGTGTGTGTTTGTGTGTGTGTGTGTTACCTGGATGTTTTCCGTCAGGCCATACTCTGCGTGAGGGTTTTCAGACACCTGCAGGAGGATTCATGTTCACACCTTTTACATCAAAACTTTAACCATACAAACAACCAGCATGACACAATCACCATCATCATCATCATCATCATCATTATCACAGTGTGTACAGTGTGTACTCACAGCAGTGTGTCCCTCCATGGTCTGATCTGCGTCTGTGTGATCTAAACACAGAGACAGTATTTAAATCATCTTCAGTGTGACGTCAGAACTTTTCTCAGCTGTTGTTTCAGACACAGATTTGAAACATCCTCAGATGAATCTGACGGTGACACAAAGCGTCTGCTGTCGGACAGAAAACTGCTCAAACGTATCATTGTTTAAACCCAGTTTGGTGCAGACGTGTTGTCGGCGCCGACGGACCGACCGTCTGCAGCTCACGTGACTGATTCAGGTTATTTGACTGCAGCGACGCCTGAGCTCAGCAGGAGTGGAGGAAATAATCGACTCTTAGATTCACTGTCATGCGGACGATTATAAAACGATTCAACATTTCAACAATCAATTATCTGAATGTTTATATAATAATGATGCTGACGGGGTAAAGGAGGCGGAGCTCAACCACGACAGCAGCGCAGCACCCAGACAGTCTATGGCGCCGACACGTGAGAGTTAACCTGTGATTTATCTTCAAAGGCAGCAGCTGCAACATGTTTTAATAATCAAATTTACGAGGTGATCCTGAAGTACACAGAGAAAACTTTCTGCCGTCACCCAGAGACAAACGTTAACGCAGCAGCGATCAGCAGTGACTGACTTGTGATAAGATCAATTCTGTGACACCATGAAACTGCGATGTTTCTGAGGCGGTTATTGTTTGTGTTAAACTTCAATTGCCTGCTGATTTGCAAACAGCGTTGAGCTAACGTTACAGTGATGTACGACTTTTAGCAGCAAGGAAGTCATATGACATGTTACCAGCAGGATTTGAGGTAATATTATAACATGTACAGGGTCACGTTTGCACCTGAAATAAACTGTCTGTCTATATTTATTTTATCATTAATCCACTTCCACCGACATGCCACCAGAAAAAATATCTCCCGAAAGTTGTTTTGTGTCGTCATGTCATTACAGACCAACTTATCGTGGAGTGCTGATGATGATGTCTTATCACGTTCAGTGTGTCTTCATTCATATAACGACCTACACCGTATCCTGAGGCTGCCTGACAGCAGCGGGGGTCAGGAGCTGACCTCATCCTGGTGATGGGCACATCTGGCTGATGTCAGTATAAGTTGGGTGTGTTTCTGTTCACATTTCCTGCAGCTGCAGAGCGACGCTGACACACAGTCCTGTTCTTATACAGAACTCTCTCTGTGCTGCTGCTGCAGCCTACCGACCTGCCAGGAGCCGGCAGCTCCGGTGTTTTAATTTGCGCTCGTCATGGTGACTGGCACGCCATTCTGTTTGTTGTGTTTCATATCAGAGGCCCACAGATATTTATCCATATCTGATAATGATCAGACTGGGACCCTGAGCCTCCCTGTGTCCACCACTGTTCATTTATATATTTAATGTTCTATATCATCAGACTGTCGTTAATGTAAGCACAGGATCTGAACACAAAGTGGTTCCACTGTGTGTGAACACATGAATGTTTCAAACTCATCCATTAACGTCAACATCAGTTCTTCTGAACTCATTTTGGTTCCCTTAAGTAACTGATTACTCTACTCTGACAGTAATATTGTAAAGTAACTAACTTCTTTCAAATGAAGGTAACTAATAGTGTGTAATGAATTACATTTTGAGAGTGACTTGCCCAACACTGTGAGCAAATCTGTCACACATCTGATTATCGATTGACCTAACTGAGTTTGGTGCAAAGAAACTCATGTTTAAGGGTTAAAAGTTTGCTAACATTAAATTAAATACCGCCGTATTTACCAGCAGACCCTAATGACTTGTTAGTGACGTTCAGTTTACTTCTGGAAACACGACGGAGTGAGGAATCGTTAAATTTGCTAATTTTTGAACAGAGTTTGGTTCACACAGGAACTCCTTTCAGGGCAGCGGAGAGTATCCGGGACCTGTGCCATTAGTAAACTCACCAAAGGAAACTACTGAAGCTACTTTATTGTTTAATATTTCAAACATCAAATAAAGTTTATAAAAATCTGACTTAAAGTTTATATATTCCAGTTTGTGTCTTCACCGCTGACACGGAACGTTAACGATCCCAAACCTCTGTTAGATTTGACAGTATTTTAGCGCCCATCAGTGTGTCAGTGACTCTGCTTCAGTCTTTACAGCTCTGATACAAACAACAAATAATAATGTTTATTTAATTATCTTTACGGTGACATCAGTCACTGCATTGTGAGCGGCGGTAAGTTAGCTTAGCATCATATTAACGCGCTGTATCCGCTAAATGATCGTCACTACCGGGTAAAATCCGCCTCTGTGGTTTAAACCGAGTTATTTAATCATCACATCAAACCGGAAACGCGGCAAACAAACAACAACTACAACAAAAACGGTGAAAACCGCGATCAATGGTCAACAATTCACTCACCGTCCGCCATGTTTGTTGTGGATATTAACGTGAGATGTCTGGCGTCGGTGACGTAGTTTCTCTTCTTCGTCTTCTTCGAGCTTAACGGTGGCGGGAAATCAACGTGTTGGGAGCATTGCCGCCACCTGCTGACCCGGAAGAGGACCCACAGACTAAACCCTTTCAAAATAAAACTCTTTTTTCAATTTTGAATGAATTCAATCCACCTTATTTTTCACGGAAACGGAGGGAATCAAGATGGCGGAATGAGCAGCTGCACTTTTAGCAGGGTCTGAAAGAAAAAGTTAATTTCGTCCTAAAAAGTGTCATTCTAGACCAAAATAACTAACCCAACGCAACATTAAGATTAAAACAACACTGTAAAGTAAGCTTCAAGACTCCAGCTGTGAAAAAAAGAAGACGTTAATCTGACTGACGACATGGATAAGGCTACAAAACAAGCTAGCACGCAAGACCATGACTACAATTTGGCAGTACTCAAAGAGGCGTGTGATGATGAAGACATTCAGGAGCTGGAAGACATGGAAGAGAGCACGGTAACTCTTTTGAATGAACACACACCGCTCCCCAGTCCTGATGCCAAAAGACTGAAGAAGAGAGACATGAAAATGAGAGATAGAGAAGCTAACGTTAGCAACGATAGCATCTACGAAGCTATTCAAACAGTACTGCAGAGATTTGACACACAAGACAAGTGTCTCAAGAGCTTTGAACTCCGCATAGAGGCTAACACACAAGCGGTTAAGGAAAACAAGGAGGAAATTGGAAAAATGCAAAAACAAATAGCCTCTCTGAAGAAAGAAAACAGCACTTTGATAGAAATGTGCAAAGACAATGCCAGATACAAGAGGAGATGGGATCTGCAGCTACTGGGCTTGCTGGAGAAAGACAACAAGGATGTAAAAGAGGCTGTAATTGGGATCCTGACCAGGGTGATTCCAGTGGCAGTGGACAAAATCCGGGAGTTGGTCGACACGGTTCATCGTCTGGGCAAGAAAAATGATGCAGTGTACAACAAAATGCCGAGGCCCATCATCATTCAGTTTGAATGACATCTGGAAGAAATCCAAAGATGCAAGAGTCTGCAAAGAACTGAACATCCACTTCAGGGAGGACTTTTCTTAAGAGGATCGAGAGGCCAGAGCCAAGTTGTGGCCGAGAGTGGAAGAGGCCAGGCGTAATGGCAGAAAGGCTTTCCTGAAGGAGGGATATGCTATCATCGATGGCATACGAGTTGAGCCCTGATAATGGGACAAAAAAGGCAAATGTCTTTATCTCAGGTAACCTGAAGTGCTAATAACAACAGAACTGAGGTTTTACAATATAATCTATACCTGTGTTAGATAAGTTAAAGAAAGGAAAAAACGCTCTGAGAAAAATGTTGTTTTCTGTTGAAATTTTGTTTTCAGTGGAGAAATAGTTTTAAAGAGAAGGTATTTTTATGTTCAAAGCAAAATGATAGATTCAAATAAGAAAAAATGTTAGCTAAGTTGCAATAAGGGAGAAGAAAGGATAACAAAGGCTTTCACAGCCCTTTTGTTCATTGCTTTTCAAAGAGGATATATTTTAATTTAAACTGTATAAGAAGATGATTTAAAGCAATTTTTGGGGTTGGTTTAATGAATATTTTCAATTTAGGACTACATAAACATTCCTGCGTCTAGTAGGGTTAAAAGGTGCGTTCTAATAGGAGTCTTTGGAGTTATAAATGTTGGTATCTTTTGTTTCTATAAATGTCAGAGGTTTAAAAAATATTGTCAAACGCAAGGCTTTTTTTTTTATTTTGTAAGGAACAACAGGCAAATTGCTTTTTTTTTTTACAAGAGACACACTCAGGGATAGCAGATGGAAAATTTTGGAAACAGCAACGGGGAGAAGAAATCCTTTTCTCTCATGGAACTTCTCACTCTGCCGGAGTGATGGTGCTTTTCAACAAATTTCCAGGAAAGGTAATTGAACACAAAAGTGATACAGGTGGACATTGGCTTATAATGGTAGTAGAGATGCATGATCAAAGATATATTCTACTTTGTGTGTATGGATATAATAACAGAACAGATAATAGGGTCATGATGGAAAGTTTAAGTTCGCTCATAAATAACTGGAAAGTTACTTTTATGACAGAGAAAGTGGTAATGGGAGGTGACTACAACATAGCTCCTGATTCATGGCTTGATCGTAAACCCCATAGAGGACAGCAACCTGATTATGATGATATTTTAACCAATCCATGTATGTCAACACATACAGTTGATTACTGGAGAATATCAAATCCCACCTCTGTAAAGTACACTTGGACTAATTCGGCAGATAGTAATCGTTGTTCAAGATTAGACTATTAGTTAATATCTCAGATAATATGTAAAGATGTTCTAAAATGTAAAATTTCAATTTCGCCCCTAACAGATCACTGCATGGTTGAATTATCTTTAAAAATAATTCAGCAGCCCAAACCATCAGAAAATACTTGGAAATTTAATAATAGCTTATTACTTAATGATGGATTCTGTAAACAAGTTAAAATCCTTTTTCAAAGTGTTAATAAACTTGACATGTCGCATATGAACAAATGGGAGTGGTTCAAATTTGAACTCAAACAGTTAGCAATTGTAACAGGAAAAAGAATTTCACAAACAAGAAAACACAAACAAAAAGAATTAATCCTAAAAATAAATACAATATGTGAAAAAACTGAAACAACAATAGAGGAAAAGGCTGAATTGAATGCCCTTCAAGTCAAACTAGATGATATGTACAGGGAAAAAGCTAATGGAGCGTTTATAAGATCAAGAGCCAGATGGATAGAACTAGGAGAAAAAATACGTCATACTTCTATGGATTAGAAAAACATAGACAGAGTAAAAAGAGAATAAATAAACTGAAGAAAAATGATACTATTACTGATGACCAAAAACAGGTAAATGATGAAATATGGCTTTTTTATAACAATTTATACAAATCCAATTTCCAAAAAGAAGACTGTGACATATTATTTGAAACAGTCAAAGATAACATAAAAATGCTGAATAAGGAAGATAAAAAAATATTAGATGAGGATTTAACTACATCAGAATTGGAAAGTGCACTAAAACAGATGAAAAATGGAAAGTCACCAGGAATAGATGGTATAACATCAGAATTTTATAAACACTTTTGGAATGACATTAAAGACCTATTACATAAAGCCTTTTTGGAATGTATAGGAAAAGGATGCTTATCCCCCACAATGAAAACTGGGTTGATAACACTACTACCCAAACCTAATAAGGACTTATTGAACCTAGACAACTGGAGACCTATAACTCTTCTTTGCAATGACTACAAATTAGTAGCTCTTGTATATGCAAATCGACTTAAAAATGTGCTGGTCAATCTGGTTGATGAGTTTCAGTCAGCCTTCATTAAAGGTAGACATATACACAATAATGTGAGATTAATATTGGATATGCTAGACTACCAATCGCTTATTGATTCAGAAAGTCTCATTCTTTTCATAGATTTTTTCAAAGCTTTTGATTCTGTAGAACACTCCTTTCTGATTCAGACACTAAAAAAAAATTGGATTTGGTGAAAAGTTTTGTAAAGTGATTGAAATGTTTTATAAAGAAATAATCAGTTATGTTTCTCTTAATCCAGGAATGACCCCTAGAATAAATATCTCTCGTGGGATCAGACAAGGCTGTCCTATATCACCAAAACTCTTCATTTTATGCACACAGATGTTGGCTTATCTGATTGTAAATAACCAGGAATTTAAAGGGATTAATATCTTTGATTATGAATTTCGCATTAGTCAATTCGCGGATGATACGGTTTTCTTCTTAAAGGACAAATCAGTAGTCTGTAAAGCATTGAACATTATCTCTCTTTTTTCCAAAGCATCTGGCTTGAATATAAATCCAAAGAAAAGCGAAATACTACCACTGTATCCTTGTACAGATACACAAATAATGTCCATCCCTGTTAAATCTGAAGTTAAATATCTAGGCATAAAATTAATAAAAGAGAGTAAAAAAAGGGAGGAAAAGAATATGAATGAAAAAATAGAAAATATGAAAAAAAAACTTAAATCACTGGCTAATGAGAGATCTATCCATTTTTGGTCGAAACCTATTATCCAAATCTGAGGGGATATCAAAATTGATTTATCCATGTTACTCGATGTATGTGACTCCTAAAAACATCAAAAAGGCAAACTCTATAATATACAACTTTATATGGAGAAACAAAACGCATTATGTTAAAAAATCACAACTGGTCAAAGATTATAAAGAAGGAGGTTTGAAAACACTGGACTTTGAATCAATGGTAGGAGTCTTTAAAACAAATTGGATAAAAGCTTTTATGTCACAGACAGAATCAATTTGGTTTCACATCCCCAGAAGTATTTTTAAGAAAATTGGAGGGTTGGATTTTGTGTTAAAATGTGATTTTGAAACTACGAAACTGCCTATGAAGCTATCTGAATTTCATAAACAAGTATTGTACTATTGGAAGATGATATTTTCCCATAATTTTACTCCACATGGCTCCACATTGTGGAATAACAGAACAATTACGATAAATAGGAAAACTGTATTCAAACAGGATTGGTTCGATTAAAAAGGTGATTTTTGTTATAGATCTAATGGATGACCATGGAAATTTCTTACATTTTAATACCTTTAAAGAAAAATTTGATGTTCAATGTTCTTATAGAGAATTCAGCAAAATATGCAAAGCAATACCTCTTGCTCTGGTACATTTAATACAAAACACACTCTCTCAATCAAGAATACAAGCGGTCATGCCAGAATTAAAAATTGATCAATTGCATATTAGTGATAGAAAATGTAACAATCAATTTATTGGGAAAGCTTTCAAGTGTAAAACTTTTCATGATTATACTAGAACTGCAAAAATCAGAATAAACAATGCTTCAAATACTTCAAATATTTAAAATGGCCAATTCCGCCAAAAGCAAAAGAAGTACAATATAAAATTATTAATAATTATTACCCTACAGCAGAAACTCTTAAGAAAAGATTTGGATATGAGGTTGAAGCTTGTGTTTTCTGTCTTGAAGAACCTGAAACTATTGAACATCTCTTCTATTCATGTAGAGTCACAAGTCAATTTTGGCAGAACCTGCATAATTGGTTAAGTACTGCAATAGAGAATATCACACCTTTTGATATGAATCAAATCCTAATATACAAGAATGACATCGCTAAAGAAATATCTGACATGATCAGTACTATCATGATTATGGGAAAATATCATATACATGCATGTAAATGGAGAAATCAAAGACCTTCACTAATATGTTTTAAGAACGAACTTAAAATCTTTTATTCCTCTCTATTACTTTTAGCTGAAAAATATGGACCAATACAAAAACTTTGCAATATGTTACAATTTTTAATGCTTTAACTGATCAAAATGTCAATGTCTAAAAAAAAAAACAAAACTTGTTAATGTGTCCTTAAGCATCATTTTCATGTGGTTGAAATGTGAATGATATGGTGAGAAGGATTGTCTCATTGCAAATGAGGGACTGCCTGTATTATTTATTTATTATTGATTTATTTTCTAACATGTCATAGTATATATCTATATTTTTTATTGGAATTTATGTTTATATATATCCACGTAATTTACTGAGATGATAGTCTTGATGTTTATTTTTCTTATTGCCTTGCACAAGTTCGTATTTTTTTGTAAGAATGCAAAGTGGAGATTCTTACTTGATGTTGTAATTATTGTATTGTTCAATAAAATTTGGGAAAAAAAAAATATATATATATATATTTTTCACGGAAACACGGAGGCAAAACAGAACGCAGCCAGCTCCCGTTTTTTTGTGCGACACTTCCGGTCCAGCACTCTTACCACTGTGTAAATGGGAATCGCCTTGTTGTTTACCTTGCTGAGTTTAGCTATATATATGTATATATCACATTTTTCACGTCACTATATCACCGTTTAGACTAATCTGATGTTTGTAAAGTCTATAAACACAATGACTGAACAAACATTAGTATTTTCTCTGTGTGTAATTAATAACATGGTTATCGTAGATTAGCTGGGCTAACCGTTAGCTGTTAGCTGTTAGCGGTGTCTGTAATAACTCAATAAACGGTCCGTGAAAAAATATTTTCTCCAGCGGATGTCTTAGTTACAACATGATTGAGCTCACTGGAGTAGTTTCATGTCGTATCCGACAACGGGAGGCATTTAACGGATGACGATCCTGATGTTAGCTTTGCTGCTAGTGTTAACGTTAGCTGTCCCTGTCAGCTGCAGCCACTGATGCTTTCTAGACATCGTGATTTCCCAAAACTGAATAAATACCACACATAGCAACACAAAACTGCTTTGCTAGCTCAATCATGTTGTAACGGCTGGATGGTTGATGCGTACATGCTGATTCAGGTGCTATCAGAGCCGATCCGCGCATCACTATGGCTTAATGATCAACTCAGTCAATAAAACAACCCGTCCTGTGTTAGGAGTGTATGTCGCTGACAGAAAGAAAGAAAGAAAGAAAAGGGAAAAAAGATAGAAAAGCAGCGTACACCTCACATATTTATTTCTCACAGTTGCGCACACGTGTGGCTGGCATGCAGAAGCACCGTCTGTGTGTCTGTGTGTCTGTGTGTGGGGTGCGTATGGGGTGCCGTTTGTAAAGTGTCTCACACTGAAAATAACATCAACATTTTGCCACATTTAGCTTCAAACAATGTTCAAAGCAACAAAGCATCAAAAGTGTTGTAAGCGGTACAGTGATATCGATCTTATATCTATATCGTTACCATTTGCAGATCTGCCGACCATATTTATTTGTTTACAGGGTTTTTTTAACACTTCCGTTGTCCCGAGGGCAACCCCTGTATTTGACGTCACAACGCTATGAACTGTGGGTAATTTCCTTACCGTAAGTCTGCATTGATGCTGACCTACGGTAAGGGGGCATAAAGGGCTCACTCACTGACTCACTGACTTGATGATTTGACAGTGGGACAGCCCTCACACACTCACACACTTCACATGAACGCGCCTCTAAGACAGTGAGTCTGTAAGGGATCGGATTGGAATTGAGCCTTTATCCACCAGATTCTTAGTCCCCATGATGCCTTGCATGAATTATGGGTGCAACTTCCGGCGCTGAACCAAAACCGATCATTTCCAATGGTAACAGTTTGTTTACAGTTCGTTTACAGTTCGTTTACAGTACTCTATTCTTCTTCCCAAGAGGGAAACAAAAGGTGGAACACATCACCTGTTATCGCTATAATTATCATTACTTTCATTAATGTTGTTGTAAGCTACTGTCATTACCATCTGTCCTGTCTCTCTCTCTGTCTCTCTCTCTCTCTCTCTCTGTCTCTCTCTCTGTCTCATTGTGTCATATGGATTACTGTTAATTTATTATGCTGATCTGTTCTGTACAACATCTATTGCACGTCTGTCCGTCCTGGAAGAGGGATCCCTCCTCAGTTGCTCTTCCTGAGGTTTCTACCGTTTTTTGGGGAGTTTTTCCTGATCAGCTGTGAGGGTCATAAGGACAGAGGGATGTCGTATGCTGTAAAGCCCTGTGAGGCAAATTGTGATTTGTGATATTGGGCTTTATGAATAAAATTGATTGATTGACTGATTGATTGATTGATCACTCCTTCAACTTTCTTCAACTAAACAAAGCTAAATCCAAAATCGTTGTCTTTGGCCCCTCTGACAACATCAACCTGATATCCAACAGTCTTGGCAACCTGTCCACTCTTATCAAACCTCACGTCAAAAACCTCGGTGTCATTTTTGATTCTGCACTCAAGTTTGATAAACAGGTCAACTCAGTAGTCAAAGCCAGTTTCTTCCAACTTTGCACCATCGCAAAAATCAAACCATTCCTCAGTTTCAAGGACCTAGAAAAAGTCATCCATGCTTTCATTTCCACCCGCTTGGACTACTGCAACTCTCTTTACACTGGAATTAATCAGTTATCTCTCTCCTGTTTACAACTAGTACAAAACGCTGCAGCCAGACCTTTGACAGGTGCCCCTGTCCTAGCCTCTCTCCACTGGCTGCCAGTGCAGCACTGTATTGATTTTAAACTTCTTTTATTCACATACAAAGCCCTGAATGGAGTGGCCCCCTCCTACATGACAGAACTTTTAACCCCATACTCCACCTCCAGACCCCTCAGGTCAGCTAACCTAGGACTTTAACTGTTCCACGCACTTATTTTAAACTCAGGGGTGACTGTGCCTTTGTGCTAACAGTTAGCATGCTTTGCTCTGTAGAATATTGTTAACTTTAACATGTCCCGAGCAGCTTAAGGTAACATCTGCTCCTTCTAAAGATGGTTTATGATTTCTGATGACTTATTAAGAGACACTAACACATAATTCAGTATTATCAGCTGCGGCAGATGACCTGGCCTCCACAGTCACCGGACCTGAACCCAATCCAGATGGTTTGGGGTGAGCTGGACCGCAGAGTGAAGGCAAAGGGGCCAACAAGTGCTAAACACCTCTGGGAACTCCTTCAAGACTGTTGGAAAACCATTTCAGGTGACTACCTCTTGAAGCTCATGGAGAGAATGCCAAGAGTGTGCAAAGCAGTAATCAGAGCAAAGGGTGGCTATTTTGAAGAAACTAGAATATAAAACATGTTTTCAGTTATTTCACCTTTTTTTGTTAAGTACATAACTCCACATGTGTTCATTCATAGTTTTGATGCCTTCAGTGAGAATCTACAATGTAAATAGTCATGAAAATAAAGAAAACGCATTGAATGAGAAGGTGTGTCCAAACTTTTGGCCTGTACTGTATAAATAATTTCTACATAATTAAATTATAGTAATGGCAAGTAATTAAGAAGAACGATGAACTATTTACAATGTAGGCCTATTAACACAGCCTAATGATCAAACAAAAGAGCAAACAAATGAATCAACATTTCTCTTTTATAGAAATATCCAAGATTACACAGGCAAACAAATCAACATTTCTTTCTAGCCTCACAATTTCGTTACAGCTGTTTGGTGCGTGAAGGCGAAGTTGGACATACATTTTCATTTCTAAGTAACAGCGGCAGACTAACTGTAGAGAAGATATGAATGAAGGAATGATGACGTAGCTCTGGCTGGGGTGCGAGTTTGACTGACAGGCTGCCTGTCTAATCCTAGCTGTAGGAGCCGTATTGTGTCACTGGTGGATTATTCGTCTCTTGATTTGTTTGGTCTGGTTGCCACGATGATGCACAGGGCTTGGGTCACGTGGGCACTGGGGATGATTGCCGTAGGTGATATAGGGAGCTGGTCTACCTGCACGGGGGAGGTGAGAGAGGAGTGTAGGTAGCCGCAGTTTTTGTTGACCGCCTTTGTTCAGTTCATTGCTTTGTTACATATTCGCCGCCAGTGCACGTTTACCATCCTTTAGGCGTGTGTAACCTGAAAGCCGCTGAAGTAGCTGTGATGTTTTTAAGTATTAAATGATTGAAACCTTCCTGGACTCAGCGTGCTTATGAACCAGCAGCAGCGCGTCACACAAACATACAGGACCTCATCCTCTCAAACGACTTTAATGACAGGCAAGTCGTTATAATTGTCAACAAAAAAGGCAACAAGAAAGCGACCGCTCACAGCGCAAAGGCATCAACGGGCCGCTCAGTAAGTACAGCGGTGTCAAACAAAGACAAAGCGCCACATCACATCCGTCATGGAGGACAGGTAAGCTTACCTGTGCATGTATGTGGGTGGAGAAGGAATCCGGATTGCATCAATGTCGAAGTGTCTCCGTTTGGAACAGTTGAACAAAGGGATGCTGGTCGGATATGCGATGTCTGTGCATATGTTTGCTCCGTGCGCTGAATGACGCCTGTGCTTTGTTGCTTGTGTATGCGAAAGTTTATGATGTTACAAGGAGGAACGCTGATGATGCCTCGTTGAAATGAATTGCTCTGATTGATTGTGCATTGTGGATGGATTTAAATGTCACAGTTCGCTGAAACTGAATGAAAAAAAATGAGTCAAACAAATGATGGTGCCTCGTGCTCTGAGATGGAGTCTGGGAAAAGGGAGAGGAGACTCACTGAAAAAGCTCTGTTGAATAAAATTGAAAGCCTGCAAAATGAACGTAAACGTGTTGTGGACAAAATTAAAGGGTTGATACCACAAATGAAAAGGTTCATGAAACAAAGGGAAAATGTGTCTCAAGTGAAACAATGTTTGGGGGATATAAATACACTTTGTGAAAGTGCTACAACCTCACACAATGAACTGTTGCCTCTACTTTCGGAGGATGAACTCAATAAACAAAAGAAATGGTTTTCAAGCATTATGAGCTACAGCAATACATTTCAAAAGGACACTGAAAAATGGATTGTTGAAACTGAACAAAGAATTTCTCAGAAACAACAGGATTCACCAGAAATACCATTACTTTCTGTGGAAATTAATGAAGCAAATGAAAATGAGGATGACATTAAACCAAGCGACAGTGTTTCAAATGTTGGAAGCCACAAAACATCTCAGTCACAATGCTCTTCAACCTCTTCTGCACGTTTAATGGCAGAAGCCGAGCTGGCAGCCTTAACCATGAGGCACAAATTATTAAAGGAAAAGCACGCTTTGGAAGAAGAGGAACAACGCCTGCGCAAAAGAAGAGAAGAGCTCAAACTGAATACTGAAATTGCAGAAAAAATGGCAACACTTCAAATTCTCAAGACAAAAAGCACAACAAGTGGAAAAGGAACATCAAAAGTTTCGGATGGAATGAAATCATATTTTGAAAAGGCACAAGCTAAACAGTCACTCAATGTCAATGCAGATGAATTTATTCCAAAACAAACTGAAACAAATAAAACCATGAATACAACTTCATATGAACAAAACCAAATGCAACTTCATATGAGCCCATTCAACACACAAGACTTACATGGACAACAAGGAGTGGATCTGGAAACCAGCAATGACGTTCTTGGCATCATGAGGAAACAAAACGATATAACAACATTGCTAATGCAACAGCAATGCCTCTCAGCCCTACCTAAGAGAGAAATCCCAATTTATGATGGTGATCCATTAAAATACCACACGTTCATTAAAGCTTTTGAGAATGGAGTTGAGAGGAACACAACTAACAGCTGTGATCGTTTACATTTTTTGGAACAGCACACAAAGGGTCATGCCAAAGAACTTGTGAAAAGCTGTCAACATATGAATCCAGAACGAGGATACGCAAAAGCAAAAGCTTTATTAAAGGAGCAGTTCGAAAATGAACAAAAGATCGCCTTTGCTTACATGGACAAAGCCCTCTCATGGCCTCCAATTAAATCAGAGGACACAAAGGCCCTGCAGGACTACAGTCTCTTCCTCAGAGGCTGTTGTAACGCCATGGAGGACGTGCAGTATCTTTTGGATATGGATATGCCTTCGAACATGTTGAGCATCATTAAAAAACTGCCCTACAAATTCAGAGACAAATGAAGAAACCGTGCATGTGAGTTGCAAGAACGACACAACCGAAGAGTTAAATTCACAGATATTGCTGATTTTATTGAAAGGCAAGTGAAAATTATGACAGATCCTGTGTTCGGCAACATACAAGACTCTCAACCAATAATGATTAGAGGAACAAACAAACCTAACCCAAACAAGCCACAGTTTCGTCCTGGAAACAAGGGGAGCAGTTTCGCTACCACTATAGGCCCTCTGGAGAACAAACATCAGTCTGCAAAGAAAGAAAGGGAAATTAAACAAACAGGAAGGAAAGTATGCATCTGCTGTGGAGGAGGACACACATTAGATGTATGTGTACAAATGGGGAAAATGCCTCATGAGAGGAAAATAGGCTTCTTAAAGGAAAATGGCATCTGTTTTGGCTGCTTGTGTACAGGACACATCAGTAAGGATTGCCGTAAAAGGATTTCCTGTTCAAGATGTAGCCTTAAACATCCCACTGTACTTCACAAGGAACCCGTTAAAGATTCTGAGCAGATGGAGGAGAGGAGCCCAGAGCTGCATGTTGATAACACACTAATGTCAAGTGGTCTTACAGGGGCTGGAGACCAGGACTGCAAACTGCCTATTGTGCCGGTACAGGTTAAATCTAATAAAGGAACCAAAATTGTCGTCACTTACGCTTTCTTGGACCAGGGGAGCACTGCGGTGTTTTGCACTGAGAGCTTAATGCAAAAGCTCCACCTCACAGGGAGGAAGGGCCACATTCTCCTCCGAACCATGGGCCAGGAGAAAGTTGTAAGCAGCAATATTGTGTCAGGACTGGAGGTTGCTGCACTGAAGGGGGACAATTTTCTCGAGCTGCCAAGAGCTTATACGCAAGAGTCCATGCCTGTGAACAGAGGAAATATTCCGACTGAAAGGGATATTAAACAATGGTCATATCTGAAAGACATTCACTTACCTCAGATTGATGCAGGAATAGAGCTTCTTATAGGAACCAATGTTCCTAAAGCACTGGAACCGCTGGAAGTGGTGTGTAGCGTGAATGATGGACCATATGCTGTCCGTACCATGCTGGGCTGGACTGTCAATGGTCCACTGACTGGAAACAGTGGAGATACAGTAAGCTGGGAGCATCCACAAGTATCTGTCAACAGAGTTTCAGTCATGAACCTGGAGGACCTCTGGCAGCAACAGTTTAAGATTGACTTCCCTGAAAGCAGCATTGAAGAACAACCTGCAATGTCAAGAGAGGATCAAAGATTCTTGGAGTTTGTCACCAACTCAGCAAAACAGGTGGAGGGGCATTACCAGATTTCATTACCTTTAAGGAACATTGATGTCAGTATGCCAAATAACAAGAGAGTTGTTGAGCAGCGTTTGTGCTATTTGAAAAGAAGGTTTCAGAAGGACTCAACATTTCACACTGAGTATAGCACCTTTATAAATGACTTGTTGGCTAAAGGCTATGCTGAAAAGGTGCCCATAGAGGAGCTGGACCGTGGTGATGGGAAAGTATGGTACATACCACACCATGGCATTTACCACCCCACCAAAGGAAAGATCAGAATTGTGTTTGACTGTGGAGCAAGATACCAAGGTACATCATTGAATGCTCAACTTCTACAGGGCCCTGATCTTACCAGCTCTCTGATTGGAGTGGTGACCCGATTTAGGCGAGAACCAGTTGTGATCATGGCCGACATTGAATCCATGTTCCATCAGGTACAGGTGTCTCCTGATGACAGAGATCTCCTCAGGTTTCTCTGGTGGCCAAACGGGGATATGGAGCAACAACCTGCTGAGCATAGGATGAAGGTGCATTTGTTTGGAGCAACATCATCCCCCAGCTGTGCCAATTTCGCTCTCAGAAAGTGTGCAGAGGACTATGGACATCACTACAGTGAGGAAACGGTGGAGAAAATATTGCACTGCTTTTATGTTGATGATTGCCTCATGTCAGTGGCCACGGAGAAGGAAGCAGTGTTGTTTTACAGGAATCTGGTCTCTTTGTGTTCAAAGGGTGGATTTACTCTCACAAAGTGGTTGAGTAACAGGTCTGGAGTGCTGGAAGCCATCCCAGAGAATCACAGAGCAAAAGGCGTTGAAGGGTTGGACATGGAGCTGGACTCATTACCTGTGGAGAGAGTGCTGGGTGTGGAATGGAGCATTAAATCAGACTCCTTTAAGTTCAAGATCGTACTTAAGGATAGACCACTTACCAGAAGAGGAATCCTCTCAACCGTCAGTTCCATTTTCGACCCCCTTGGAATGCTGAGCCCTGTGGTTTTAATAGCAAAAAAGATCCTGAGAGACCTGTGCAGGAGAGGGATAGGCTGGGATGATACTGTGCCTGAGTCTGTCTCAAGGGAGTGGCTGGAGTGGCTGCAGCAGCTGCATCTGTTGGACAGATTTGAGGTCAGTAGATGCATGAAGCCACCAGGCTTTGTAGAAGTGGCTTCAGCACGGTTACATCATTTCTGTGATGCCAGCGAACACGGGTATGGAACAGTCACTTACCTGCTGTTGGAAACAAAGAACTCGGAAATACACAGTGCTTTTGTGATGGGAAAGGCTCGAGTAGCACCTTTAAAATGTGTCACAATCCCCAGGATGGAGCTTGTCGCTGCAACTATGGCCAGCCGCATTGATACACTCTGGAGGAAAGAGTTACAGATGGATCTGCTGGACTCTGTGTTCTGGACGGACAGCACATCTGTTCTGAAATACATCAGGAATGAGACTTCTCGGTTCAAAGTTTTTGTTGCAAACCGGGTCTCACAAATCCTCAAGGTTTCCTGTCCGGCCCAATGGAGGTACGTGGACACCAGCAGCAATCCAGCGGATATGGCCTCCAGAGGTGTGAGAGTTGATGTGTTTGTTGCTGATGCTACATGGGTGTCGGGGCCTTACTTTCTTTTGCATCCCGAGAGTGAATGGCCTGTTGAGCATGAAGACCTCAATCATCTTTCACGTGGTGACCCTGAGGTCAAAAGTGTTGCTGCAGTGAGTGTTGTCCAGGCCATGGAAGAACCTGTAACTCACCTTATTGAATACTTTTCCTCTTGGACAAGTCTGAGGAAAGCAGTGGCATGGCTCTTGAAGATTAAAACCTTTCTCATGTCCTGTGTGAAGAAGAGAAGAGAGTTACACCTGACCTATGCACAGTCTGACGTCACCAAAGAAAAACAGACATTCTCTGTGGAAGAGCAGATGAACAATTTTAAGAGGACAGTGGCACAGAGGAGTCTTACAGTGGAAGACTTGGACCGGGCTGAGCTTGCCATCATCAAGTTCTGCCAAAGGAAAAGATTTCCTGAGGAGGTAAACAGCCTGCAGAAAGGGCCGCCTGTTAGGAAGTCCAGTCACCTCCTTAAGCTCTGTCCGCAGCTGCAAGATGGAGTCCTGAGAGTTGGTGGTCGGCTCAGTAGATTGTCCATGCCTATGGAGGAGAAACATCCAATAATCCTGGCAAAAGACCTCCATATCTCAGAGCTTCTACTTAGACATGTACACCAACAAGTTGGACATGGAGGCCGTAACCATATGCTTTCTAAGTTGAGAGAAAGGTATTGGATTGCTGGTGTGAGTTTAGCCATCAGGAGAGTTTTGTCCAGGTGCATCACCTGTCGTCGCCTGAATGCTCTGCCAGTTCACCAGCAGATGGCAGACTTGCCCCACGAAAGGATTGTCCCAGATGAACCACCATTCACTCGTGTGGGTGTAGACTGCTTTGGACCTTTCGAGGTTAAGAGCAGAAGGAGCATGGTAAAGAGGTATGGTGTTATTTTTACTTGCCTTGCCATCAGAGCGGTGCACATTGAGGTTGCATCATCGCTGGACACCGACTCCTTTATTAATGCACTTAGGCGTTTCACTGCCAGGAGAGGTCAAGTGCGAGAGCTGCGCTCTGACAATGGAACGAACTTTGTAGGAGCAGAGCGGGAGCTGAGGAGGGCCATCGAGCAGTGGAATCAGGTGCAGATCCATGATGTCCTGCTTCAGAGGGGAATCCAATGGAGCTTTAATCCACCTGCAGGCTCACATCATGGAGGAGCTTGGGAGCGACTGATAAGATCTATTCGAAAGGTTCTCAACTCGACCTTTAAAGTACAAAACTTGGATGAGGAAAGCCTTCATACAGTGCTTTGTGAGATTGAAGCCATAATCAACAGCAGGCCAATCACCAAAGCTTCCATGGATCCGAATGACCTGGAAGCATTGACACCAAACCACCTGCTACTGTTGAAGACCTCACCAACGTTACCACCAGGGGTATTCGAACCCTCAGACATATATACACACAGGAGGTGGAAACAGGTTCAATACATGTCTGATTTGTTTTGGAGGAGATGGGTGAAAGAATACTTACCTCTACTGCAGGAGCGTCAGAGGTGGACCGGAGTGAAGAGGAATCTCGTCGTGGGAGATCTTGTTATCATCATGGACAGCACGGCACCTCGAAACTCTTGGCCTGTGGGACGAGTCATACAAACCTTCCCGGATTGGAAAGGATTGGTTCGTCAGGTGCGGATTAAAACCCGGAGCAGCTGCCTGGAGCGGCCCATCACGAAGGTTTGCCTGCTGCAGGAGGCTGAAGCCACTTGAGGCTTTAGTTGTGATTTTGACTTTTGGACTATTATGAGATTCACCTTGGTTTTTGACTTTGACTGGTGAAACTTTGGACTTTCGAGTCATATTGATTCAAGAAGAAAGAAGATTTCCCTGTGGATTATTGATGGACATTAATTGTTGATCTTTGTTGTGGTTGAAAGTGTTTTGTTTTTTTTTTTGCATGTGCACGTCTCCTACTTGGTACTGTATGTGAGTAATTATGATTAACTCCATAATTAGGGGCTGGGTTGTAGGAGCCGTATTGTGTCACTGGTGGATTATTCGTCTCTTGATTTGTTTGGTCTGGTTGCCACGATGATGCACAGGGCTTGGGTCACGTGGGCACTGGGGATGATTGCCGTAGGTGATATAGGGAGCTGGTCTACCTGCACGGGGGAGGTGAGAGAGGAGTGTAGGTAGCCGCAGTTTTTGTTGACCGCCTTTGTTCAGTTCATTGCTTTGTTACATATTCGCCGCCAGTGCACGTTTACCATCCTTTAGGCGTGTGTAACCTGAAAGCCGCTGAAGTAGCTGTGATGTTTTTAAGTATTAAATGATTGAAACTTTCCTGGACTCAGCGTGCTTATGAACCAGCAGCAGCGCGTCACACAAACATACAGGACCTCATCCTCTCAAACGACTTTAATGACAGGCAAGTCGTTATACTAGCACTTGAGGGCGGGACTTTTGCGAATTTTTCCCGGATTCCGCCTACGAAAAACATATTCGCCTCTTGGGAGCCAAAATGCACGCTAAAGTGCCCTTTTTTTTCTTTTCGCCCCTGCCCTTCAAAAAGTCTGTGCACACCACTGTCACTAGATAATTGTTCATGCCAAGATCAAATAAAAATATTAATTCTGGGAATGTATTCACATGATTTTCAACAAAAGCATCTGGAATGGATGACATGAATGATTTGAATTCAATTGAACTATATTAGCTTCCCTTTTAAACACTATAAAATATTTTTTTCATGTACAGTATAATCCAATTATCTATCACATTTGCAACTGCAAAGCTCTGTGCATTTCCATTGTGCCTTCTTGCATGAGCACTTTGTTGTGAATGGTAAATTGAAAACGGTGATTTTGTGAAGTAGGCTTCAGTTTTCACTCAGCATTATTTTTATTTTATCTCTCTGTCTGTCTGTGTGTCTGTCTGTGTGTCTGTCTGTGTGTCTGTCTGTCTGTGTGTCTGTCTGTGTGTCTGTCTGTGTGTCTGTGTGTCTGTCTGTGTGTCTGTGTGTCTGTCTGTGTGTGTGTCTGTGTGTCTGTCTGTGTGTCTGTGTGTCTGTGTGTCTGTCTGTGTGTCTGTGTGTGTGTCTGTGTGTCTGTGTGTGTGTCTGTGTGTCTGTGTGTGTGTCTGTGTGTCTGTCTGTGTGTCTGTGTGTCTGTCTGTGTGTCTGTCTCCTCCCCTCCGTCATCAGTCCTCAGTCAGCAGAGGTGATGGAGTGTCAGGACGCAGTTGTTTCCTTCCTGAGCTGGACTCTGATTATCGGGGGCGCGGCTTACCTGCTCAGACAGAGCTACACATGCACGCCGTACGGCCGCTACGCGCCAACGACGGTTCGTTGTTGCTGCTGTTCGGCCAGACTGGGCTGGTTCCTGCAGGAAGTCCCGGCCTTCCTGCTGCCGCTGCTGCTGCTGCTCACCGAGGAACCGGGGACGACCGGGGACAGAACCGGGGGGGCGCTGCTGCTCTGCACCTTCATGCTGCACTACTTCCACAGGTCAGAGGTCACCTTATGGTCACACAGCAATCAGTAAAAATACATGCAAAGCCTCACTGAAGTGAAAGAATGTACAGTCAGAGTGTGTCAGTGACGTGTTTCCTGTCCCTGCTGTATTAAGGTGTCTGAGTGGTTTCATGTATCAGACCATCATGTTTGTTCTCTGTCACAGAACCAGAATATTTTCAGCTTCATGACAGCTGAGTTTAATTTACAGCTCATAAAGGAACGCGTCATCCTTCAGTTTATCACAAACGCACCACATCTGGAGATACAAGCTTTTCACAGGACAGGAAGGAGAGTCAGAGTTAAATATTTGAGCTCTAAAACACATGACTTTATGAAACACTGTCAGTGAGTTCTTTAATGTTCATCCTCAGATGTGGAGTCAGATTCGACCTCTGAGGACAGTTAGAGGTCAAATTCACGATGGCGGCAGGTCCACCAGGTCTGATGTTCAAACAGGTTTAACTACCACACAGTGTAGAGAAAAACTCCTTCAGCTCCTTCAGTCGACTGCCGCGTCTACATGTGACGCACTCCGTATCCTCCTGTGTCTGATGTTGAAATTCTGGGATGTGGTGTAATGTAATATTTCTGCCCATCACATGCAGAAAGTCTTTTTCAAAACAAACCTACATTGTCTGTAAAACACCTCAAATTTATGTTTATTCCCGTCTGTAACTAAAGCACGTGCTCAAGTTTTAAAAAACATCATGGTTTGACTCAACATTCACTCGAGAAGCGAGCAGCGGCCTCCTGGCTGAACATCCAGTGTTTTTTGACCCCTCCACCTCCCTGTAGGGACTCTACAGCTCCTTACGTTATGTTGTCACCGGCAGCGTTTCAAACTGATGTCGTTATGAACTCACACTGCCAGGCAGCATATCATACCACGCTGAGAGGTGCCTTTAAAGCGGCGATGTTTGACGAGGTGGGAATGAGAACGAGCTGCAGGAAAACATTTGAGTGTCAAATCCAACCAGATCTGAGATCACCAGAGTTTAAGGAAATGCATTTGGGGTCAACTTGTGTTAAAAAGCTACGTCTTGGACTTTTTGTTTTGCTCATACATTTATTTTAGTTTGGACTCTGCTTCCAATGTGACACTACAGGGTTAATAATACTAATAATTGGTTCCAAAATTGAACATGTGTGAGCATCAGACCTGGTGGACTTGCAGACCTTGCGTGTTCTTTGGCGGGGGTGATCACATGACACATTGAAATGTGTTTTAATTCATGCACACTTATCCACTGTCTCTGTGTAAACAGGTCTGACCACACGAAACACAAAGTAAACCCTCTACAGTCAGGGGTTCCTAATAAACTGGACACTAAGTGTGTGTGATGATTTTATACAAGAGTAGAGCTGTTACAGTGGAGAAAAATGTTAATGTTTCACCTTTAAAATGTGGTGATGTATAAAGTCGCACAGACACACTGAAGTGAAACATTTACCTGTCCTCATTCAGCCCAGAAACACGAGAGCAGAGTGTTGATCTGCACTAAAGTTAGCACATTAGCAAATACAGAAAATAAAGTTTTGTTTTTTTAATGAAAGAGGAGAGGACACATCAGAGACATCAGACGGAGCTGTATCAGATTTGGTACTTCTGGATTACTGCAACTCTCTTTTCATGTGTCTCAGTAAAACTCATGTAGATCGCCTCCAACTGGTGCAGAATGCCGCTGCCAGGCTGTTAACCAAATCACCCAAAAACTGCCACATTACTCCCGTCCTGGCCTCCCTACACTGGCTTCCTGTCAGCTTTAGGATCCAGTTCAAAATCCTTGTTTTAACTTTCAGAGCCCTTCATGATCAGGCACCTGAGTATCTGTCTGACCTGCTGCATGTCTATGTTCCCAGTAGGACACTTAGGTCGGCCGATCACGGCCTGTTGGCAGTTCCTCGCACTAGGCTTAGAACTAGAGGTGACCGGGCCTTTGAGTCCATTGCACCCAGATTGTGAAACGCCCTCCCACAGAACCTGAGAGCCGCAGCATCGGTTGCAGTTTTTAAGAAGCACCTTAAAACCTACCTGTATAGGCAGGCATTCTTCAACTTGTCCTTGTCTTTAGTGATTTAGTTTTGCAACAGCTGCTGCTGTTTCATTCTGTGTCTCTGTATGTTTGGATGTATGTATTCTTGGTTTGTGTTTTAATACAAATACATTTTACTTACTTACTTTAAGGATTTGGACATTTTAAGAAACTGATTTTCTGAGTTAGATGTTCAGATTGATTTCCTCAGCAGTGTGTTTATCAGCTTAAACAAACATGATGTCAAACTGGATGAAGGCCAGTCACATGGCGTCTTTCCAAAGCCAACAGTTAGCATATCATTAGCTAACGACATCATCTTTTGGGGTTAAATTAAAAACAAGATGAGGTCATATTCGGTTTGTGGCTGGGCCATATGGGGTAGAGGGCTTTTAATTTCAAACAGGAAGCAGTGACATATATTTTCTTTACACATCCATGAGACCTTCAGTCTCAGACTTACATGACTGTCTCGTGTTGTTGCTCTCCAGCCACTGATCTGCCACTATCAGAGCCAAGCTCCGCCCATAACAAGTCAGGGCAGGTCGGTAGAGGACATTGAAAATCAACAAGTGTTGATCAGAGAGCTTCACAAAGAAACAGTCATAACAGTCATAACAAGAATGTACAGTGTCATGTCAACATCGTGACACAGACGGAGCATAGCAGACAACAAACTGAAACTCAGAGTATACATGTGTTCAGCAGTGTGGTCAGGCATGTCGTCATAACGATCATTAAAAGGCTAAAGAAAGAGACGGATGTTAATGTATTAGTAGAAGACGAAGATCTAAAGTTTCCACCGAGCATTGTTTTTGTTTCTACTGTGAAAAGTTGTGGATGAACCGTCCCTACGATGTTTGTAGGTGGGCGGGGCTTAGCTGGAGGCAAAACAGTTAGCTAGCACTAGCTAACAAGTTGTGTTGTCTTGTTTTAGACGATGGAGGAAGATGATGTGAGTGGTGCGTTCAGAAACACTCATTGTGAGTGTGGGAGCGCACTCTGACACAAACTGGAGCGTTGATAAATTGGGAGCGCTGTCTGAATGTAGCGTTGGGTTATCCAGAGCAGCGCACTCTCAGAGTGGCAGAGCGCACTCTGGACACTCTGTCTGTGGAGACGGAGCAGCAGAGCGCCGAGCGCAGTGAATGTGTGATTAACTTAACCGTTGGTTCATTCATGTAGAAATATAACGCTGCGTTTCTTCCACCAACAGGGCTCTCATTTTAGTGTAGAGCGTCAGACTGAATTTACCAACGCACCATGTCAGGTCACTCACTCTCCGGGACCGCCAGTGTTACTTGAATAAGTAAACACTGACCAACGGGACCAGACTGGCCGACCCGTATGCTCTCACTCAGTGGATGGATGATGTCACAGGAAGCCAATCTTACAAAGGAGGACCACACTTGTTTGTTTTGCTATGGAAGCTAATGTTAGCTAATGTGCTAAAAAGTTAGCGTTGCAGAGAAATCCAATCTTCCTCTTAATCCCTCCCCAGTTTCTGATGAGGTGGACATGATAACCCTTAATACACATAACCTTATTCATCCCTACAACAGGAAATACTTTTTCCCTAACCTGATATGAAGTGTGCGCTGCACATGTGAGCATTTTTGATGATGGCCTCCGTCCAGTCCTTTGGTCTTATCACATTTAACCATAGTTGTCTTTGTTTTTGTTGACGGGCAGTGGCGGCTGGTTTTGAGCCATGACTCCTTCTATTCTGGCTCCCAATAACTGCCAGTGTTTATTTTGAGAGAGTAATGTTCACTGGGGAAACACCAACATTCACATCATCACTCACTTAGTGAAGGACAGACTTACCCATTTGCAAATATGCAAATTCTTGAAGGAATGACCCGCCCTGCTCTCCCTTTGATTGGCTAGTATATATGATTGCCTTCATTGGTTGAATTGGTAAGGTTTAGGCAAGAGGAATGGGATTGGTTAAGGTTTGCGTAAAAATGTCAGGATAAGCCAATCAGAGGCAGAGTAAGGCAGCTATTCTTTTATCATCCTAGCATCCGCAAATTCACTTTCTGTTTATGGAGCTGGCCTCATATGGTTCAGTCTCGCCAAAAAGACCACAGAGTAGAAGATGTTTTGGAGGCGACCAAAGTCACAGTGAGTTCTGGGGAGTTTTGTTTGTTTGTCAAATATTTAATTTTGTCCTAAGGTTAAAGCCATGTTACGACTCAGCGTCGGAAACACAAATATCTGCAAGCTTTATTCTTTATGCTTTAAGAAGTTCAATCAATTTTATTTATAAAGCCCAGTATCACAAATCACAATTTGCCTCACAGGGCTTTACAGCATACGACATCCCTCTGTCCTTAAGACCCTCACAGCTGATCAGGAAAAACTCCCCAAAAAACCCTTTAACGGGGAAAAAAACGGTAGAAACCTCAGGAAGAGCAACTGAGGAGGGATCCCTCTTCCAGGACGGACAGACGTGCAATAGATGTCGTACAGAACAGATCAGCATAATAAATTAACAGTAATCCATATGACACAATGAGACAGAGAGAGAGAGAGAGAGACAGAGAGAGACAGAGAGAGAGAGAGAGAGAGAGAGAGATGCAGGACAGACGGTAATGACAGTAGCTTACAACAACATTAATGAAAGTAATAATATTATAGTTATAGTTCTGGCTACTGTGGTACAGTATGTTGAAAGTATATATTAATATCTGATAGTATACATGTGTGACAATAGTCATATGTGTATAATAACAGTAGAAGTATGACTAATGACTAATGATGGCAGCAGCAGCAGGAGGCATCTGGCAGGACCACGGCAGCAGCACAACCACACACGTCACGCTGTCCAGGCACCGCTGTGATATGAGTTAATCTGAGAGACAGTGGAGCACAAAGGCTCCGGAGAAGAAGCCGAGTTAGTGACATCCAGAATGGCCGAGTTAGCAAGATGCAGTAATAGAATACGAGAGAGAGAGAGAGAGAGAGAGAGAGAGAGAGAGAGAGAGAGAGAGAGAGAGAGAGGTGCCCGGTGTATTATAGGGGGGTCCTCCGGCAGACTAGGCCTAAGTCAGCCTAACTAGGGGCTGGTACAGGGCAAGCCTGAGCCAGCCCTAACTATAAGCTTTATCAAAGAGGATGTTTCCAGGTCGGATGTAAAACACTAAGAACGAGGCTTTCAAATGAATTATAATCTAGTTTAGGTTTAGGGCTGATTAACAGACTAGAGTTAAAAATGGCTGCAACTCCCCCTCCTCGGCCGCTGCCTCGAGGAATGTGGGTATTATTATGACTGGGAGGAGTGGACTCATTGAGACTGACATATTCATCTTGACACAGCCAGGTTTCAGTGAGACTGAGTAAATCAATATGATTATCTGATATTAATTCGTTTACTAACACTGCTTTAGACGATAGAGACCTGATATTTAACAGTCCGCATTTAATTCTCCTGTTTTGTCTTTCTGTCACAGAAGAGGTTTTAATTTTTATGAGGTTGTTATGCACAACTCCTCTTTGTTTAATTTTAGATTTAAATAATTTAGGTGGTCGGGGGACAGACACCGTTTGTATAAAACTATGAAAACTATGGCTGGGTAACTGAACTAGAAGCTCAGAGAGGCGTTTAGGACTGCAACTCTCTGTCCTGGTCTCAACTCTGGGTTGTCAGGGATTTAAATTACTAATAAAATTTGCCAGGTTCCTAGAAATGAGAGCAGCTCCATCCAAAGTGGGGTGAATGCCGTCTCTCCTAATAAGACCAGGTTTTCCCCAGAAAGTTTGCCAATTATTAACAAAACCCACATCGTTTGCTGGACACCACCTTGACAGCCAGCGGTTAAATGATGACATGCGGCTAAACATGTCATCACTGGTCAGATTTGGGAGGGGTCCAGAGAAAACTACGGAGCCCGACATCATTTTTGCATATTCACACACCGAGGCAATATTAATTTTAGTGACCTCCGATTGGCGTAACCGGGTGTCATTGCCGCCGATGTGAATAACAATCTTACTGAATCTACGTTTAGCTTTAGCCAGCAATTTTAAATTTGATTCAGTGTCGCCCGCTCTGGCCCCAGGGATACATTTGACTATGGCCGCTGGTGTTTTTAACTTCACGTTTCTCAGAATAGAGCTGCCAATAACCAGAGTTTTATCCTCAGCGGGTGTGTCGCTGAGTGGGGAAAAGCAGTTGGAAACGTGAACAGGCTGGTGGTGAGCCGTGGGCTTCGGCTTGGAGCTGCGCCTCTCATGGACAGTTACCCAGCCTCCCGGCTGCACGGGGGTTACTGGAGGACAGTTAGCAGAGGCTAAGGCTATGCTATGTGGCTCCGCACTGGCTACAGGGGGCTGGCTAACTACCGCAGCTACTGAATGGTTTTCCATGGTGCGGAGCCGCGCTTCTAATTCACTAAGCCTCGCCTCCAACGCAGCAAATAAGCTACACTTATTACATTTACCACTGTCGCTAAAGGAGGCAGAGGCATAACTGAACATTTGGCACACCGGGCAAGAAAGAGCAGAAGGAGAAGCCATCGCTAACTGTAAAGCTAATGTAGCTACCAAGGCTAGTAACGTGCAAACAACAGCTAAGAGATTAGCAAGAAAGTCGTAGAAAGGAGGAGAGCTATAAGTGCTTAAACAGAACCACTGTGGGTTAAGACTTGAAGCAGACGTTAAAGCAACTGAAGTGAGAAAGCAGGCTAGCAGAATTCACCAGAGCAGTACAGAGACGCTGTCACAGAAACACCGGAAATGACACAACTCACTTACCGCAATACGTCAGCACGTCAGCAAGTTGTCTTTCAGGGAAAGATTGTTGCTTCATCGCTGCTTATGTTGATGTCCTTTTAAAATGTGAAATCTTGCCTCAGTTGGAACTTGTTTAAGGAGTTGATAGGTTACCGTTTTTTTCCCCCATTAAAGGGTTTTTTAGGGAGTTTTTCCTGATCAGCTGTGAGGGTCATAAGGACAGAGGGATGTCGTATGCTGTAAAGCCCTGTGAGGCAAATTGTGATTTGTGATATTGGGCTTATAAATAAAATTGAATTGATTGATTGATTGATTGATTCTGCACCTGCCACCATACTTTGTTTTCTGTCTGTTGTCAGCAGCCCTTTTGTTTTTGAGATGGACTCTTCCATCTCTCTTCGGGGTGTTCAGGGTGCTCGGGGTGTTCAGGGTGCTCGGGGTGCTCAGGGTGTTCAGGGTGCTCGGGGTGTTCAGGGTGCTCGGGGTGTTCAGAGTGTTAGGGTGCTCGGGGTGTTCAGGGTGTTTGGGGTGCTCGGGGTGTTCAGGGTGTTCAGGGTGTTCAGGGTGCTCGGGGTGTTCGGGGTGCTCGGGGTGTTCAGGGTGCTCGGGGTGTTCAGGGTGTTTGGGGTGCTCGGGGTGTTCAGGGTGCTCGGGGTGTTCGGGGTGCTCGGGGTGCTCGGGGTGTTCAGGGTGTTAGGGTGTTCGGGGTGTTCGGGGTGTTCAGGGTGCTCGGGGTGTTCGGGGTGCTCGGGGTGTTCAGGGTGCTCGGGGTGTTCGGGGTGTTCGGGGTGTTCGGGGTGCTCGGGGTGTTCGGGGTGTTCAGGGTGTTCGGGGTGCTTGGGGTGTTCGGGGTGTTCGGGGTGTTCAGGGTGTTCGGGGTGCTCGGGGTGTTCAGGGTGTACAAAAGCACAACAAAAACATGAGAATTGTAAAAAACAAATAGGACTATGTGTGACTTTTCTGCAGGAGCTTTATCTATGCCCTCCTGACCAGAGGACGCCCCATCCCACTGAACATCGTCCTCTTCGCCGCCATCTTCTGCTCCCTCAATGGCTTCTTGCAGGGACACCACCTGCTGCACTGCGCCCAGTTTGAAGACAGCTGGCTGACCGAGGCTCGTCTGGCTGCAGGTGAGTCACAATACCAGGTTTATGACCTGATCACCAGTCTGAGTTATTTATGTTTTGTCTCTTGGTTCTAAAATACTGCAAAACCCGTCATTGTTCAGGTTGATGAGACGATGATGAGGACACTGCACAACAGGAAGCATTACTGTCTGATATACACTGCTTAAAAAACTGAAGGGAACACTTCATGGTCACAGTATAACAGGAAGGCAGTTAAACTTCAGGGATATAAATCAAGTGATTGTGAATCAGTTTCAGCTGCTTTGGGTCAAATCAAAGAGACAAACAGGAAATGGTTTTACATGTGGTGTCCACAGACAGTTGCTCTCTTCTTATCCTTCCTGACTGATTCTTCTCTAGTTTGGTCTTCTGCTAGTGTCCTTGTCACTACTGGTAGCATGAGGCGCTACCTGCAGCCCAATCAGGTTGATACCAGGCACCAGGAGACCGGCCGTTACACCAGGAGAGCTGGACAGGGCCGTAGAAGTAGGGATGGGCAGCACAAGCAAAAACACTATTCAAAAATCATGGCAACTATTCGTCCCCCTTCCTCTCCCGGAGCCACGCACACAGAGATCCATTCATCATTACGGCCGGGCTCCACCGGCTGCAAAGCGTCACGTCAGCGTAGTGTCATGGCGTATTCATTTGGGCTCCACTGACTGCGTACAGAAGCGACATGTAGAGAAGCCAGCGGGGTTGTTTACTGTTTGCTGAGCCGAGAGGCTGCATGAAATGTTAAAGCATTTTCCACCTAAGTTATTACATATATTTGAGTTATCTACAAGTTTACTGTACTGTTTGTCGTCTACTCGCTTTCAAATGTCCGCCACGGACATTTACACAGTGTCACGGATAAACATGGGTAAATGCATGAAAAAAAAATCATCACATATCACCTCTGATAATGGTTTATTCATTCACTCAACACATTGTGCTCGTTTAGCACACTATTTCATGTAGTTTTAATCTGCTGGGGGGTCGCGTAGGGGAGCGTAGCGCGACAAAAATAGAAGAGCCGCATAAAATAGAGAGTTGTCGCACGACAGACGGGGGTTGTCGCGCTGCTCCCGTTGCCGGTGGAGCCGCTGTAATTGATTAACGGGGGCGAGCTGCTACGGGACTCGCGCTGCAGACGTGTTGCGCCGCTGAGCCCGGCCGTACGGTCCCTCGCCACCTCCTGCGTGCCTCGCTCTCAAATGACTGTGCATACTTGTTGAAGACTTGTGATACGCAAGCTTTGCCTCACAGAGTTTGCACTGCACCTCATTTTCGTTTATTTTGTTGAAGTTGTTCAGCACCGAACTTTTTGATGACTGTAGTAGTCTCTGCATGTTTCTCCTGTTTGTAGAAGAGCATCAAACTAGCTGGTAGCCCATCTCACACCGCTGTAGCAATCCTATACTGCCCTCGTGCGGTTAGGAGCTGAATTGCATGTCAAATAAAGGGGGAAATAAGACTTCGAATAGTAATAGTCGCATTAAAACATCGAGTTTTCAAAATAAAACGACTGTTCGAAAATTTGAAAATCGTGACCCATCCCTACGTAGAAGGGCATCAACCCAGCAGCAGGACCGCTATCTGCTCCTTTGTGTGAGGAGGAACAGGAGGAGCACTGCCAGAGCCCTACAACATGACCTCCAGCAGGCTACTGGTGTGCATGTTTCTGACCACACTGTCAGAAACAGACTCCATGAGGGTGGCATGAGGGCCCCACGTCCTCTAGTGGGACCTGTGCTCACAGTCCAGCACCGTGCAGCTCCATCATTCACCAGAGAACACCAGGACTGGCAGGTCCACCATTGGTGCCCCGTTCTCACTGAGCACATGTGACAGGCGTGAAAGAGTCTGGAGACGCTGTGGTGAACGTTATGCTGCCTGTGACATCATCCAACATGACTGGTTAGGTGGTGGGTCAGTGATGGTCTGGGGAGGCAGATCCTTGGAGGGTCACACAGACCTCCATGTCAGAGCCAACAGTACCCTGACTGCTGTTAGGTATCAGGATGAAATCCTGAGAGCGACTGTCAGACCTTACGCTGGTGCAGAGGGCCCTGGGTTCCTTCTGGTGCAGAGGGCCCTGGGTTCCTCCTGGTGCAGAGGGCCCTGGGTTCCTCCTGGTGCAGAGGGCCCTGGGTTCCTCCTGGTGCAGAGGGCCCTGGGTTCCCCCTGTTGCAGAGGGCCCTGGGTTCCCCCTGTTGCAGAGGGCCCTGGGTTCCTCCTGGTGCAGTGGGCCCTGGGTTCCTCCTGGTGCAGAGGGCCCTGGGTTCCTCCTGGTGCAGAGGGCCCTGGGTTCCCCCTGTTGCAGAGGGCCCTGGGTTCCCCCTGTTGCAGAGGGCCCTGGGTTCCCCCTGTTGCAGAGGGCCCTGGGTTCCTCCTGGTGCAGTGGGCCCTGGGTTCCCCCTGTTGCAGAGGGCCCTGGGTTCCCCCTGTTGCAGAGGGCCCTGGGTTCCCCCTGTTGCAGAGGGCCCTGGGTTCCCCCTGTTGCAGAGGGCCCTGGGTTCCCCCTGTTGCAGAGGGCCCTGGGTTCCCCCTGTTGCAGAGGGCCCTGGGTTCCCCCTGTTGCAGAGGGCCCTGGGTTCCTCCTGGTGCAGTGGGCCCTGGGTTCCTCCTGGTGCAGAGGGCCCTGGGTTCCTCCTGGTGCAGGACCCGGCCTCATGTGTCCAGAGTGTGTAGGCAGTTCCTGGATGATGAAGGCAGTGATGTCATTGATTGGCCCTCTCGTTCCCCTGACCTAAATCCAGCTGAGCACCTATGGGACGTTATGTATCGGTGTGTCCACCACAGACAGTCCAGGAGCTCACTGATGCCCTGATCCAGGTCTGGGAGGAGATCCATCCTCCGACTCATCAGGAGCCCAGCTGTTGTCAGGAGGTCATACAGGCAGGCGGGGGCCGAACACACTGCTGAGTCACATGATGAGCTGATGTGATAAAGTCACACATGCTAGATCAGCCTGTGATTTACATGTTTTCATTTTGAATCCAGCCCTCAGTTGGTCGATGGTTTCGGCTCCCACTGACTGTTGTTACGTCATTTTGTTCTCAACTAATTATACAGTGTTCATCAGTAAAGATTTTACGCTTCAGTCTTCATCAGGATCTCATGTGAGAGACTTGGTTCCCTAAGTTTATAGAGCGGTGTGTATTTCCAGCACAACAGGAAGCTTTTCTGTTATTTACTGATGTCATGAAATTCGAACTGTGACTCTGTTAACTTGCAATATTTTTTTTGAAAGGAGACGAGACCAAAATGTCGTTTGAAACAGAAGCTTTGCTAAAAAGAGGAGACAAAATATTTTTGAAGCAGTCGTGTTTGTTGTGCTGCTCGCGCCTCGTCAGCTCTTCACCAGCAGGACAGCAGTTAACAATGACAGCAACAGTTTGGGAGAAAGAGACGAGGTGATGTCACTGATCATCAGACCACCTGACCAGCCTGTTTTCCATCATCATCTCTGTCTCTCTCTCTCTCTCTCTGTCTCTGTCTCTCTCTCTGTCTCTCTCTCTCTCTCTGTCTCTCTCTCTCTCTCTCTTTCTTACAGAAAAAAAAAATAGACAGTAAACTAGCTAAGTGGAGGTGGCTCCACACACAAATGTCTTTTAGAGGGAGGGTCCTGATCTTAAATAACCTGGTGGCCTCTCTTCTATGGCACCGGTTAGCCTGTCTGGACCCTCCACCAGGTCTCATTGCTCAAATTCAAGCAAAGATGGTCAATTTCTTCTGGAATAAATTGCATTGGGTTCCACAGTCTGTGTTGTTTTTATCCAGGGATGAGGGGGGCCAGGGCCTGGTCCACCTGGCTAGTAGAACAGCCACCTTCAGGCTCCAGTTTATTCAGAGATATCTGACTGGACCTGAGGATCTGGTGTGGAGAGATGTGGCCAGCTGCATACTGAGGCGTGTCAATAACCTGGGGCTGGATGCTACTCTGTTTTTAACTGATTTTAAATTCCTAAAGTTAGGTGGGTTGCCTCCTTTTTATCAGGATGTTTTTAAATCCTGGGCGCTGTTTAAAGGCAAAAGAAGTGAGAAATGTGACTCTCTGTACTGGTTGTTGAAGGAGCCTCTAGTCTGTGGTGCCAGGCTGGATGTGTCCTGCAGCACCGTGCCTGGGCTGATGGGGGCGCTGTGCAGCTCAAAACACATCTGCCTGAGCCAGCTGGTAGATGCAGCAGGACCGGCGCTGACACACAGCCAGGCTCTGGGCTCGGTGCTGGGGGTGCGCTCTGTCCGCCTGATGCGGAGGAGTCTGGAGCTCTGGAGGAGGAGGCTGACAGAGAGGGAGAAGGTCCTTCTCCTCAAACACAGCAGGGGAGAAGCTGAGCCCGACCCCACAGACCCGTACCCAGAGATCCACCTGTGCCCAGGGTTCACGGAGCTCAGCGGCCCCCTGCTGAAACACACTGATGAGGAAGAACTAAGCCTGCAAAAAGCTGAAAAAAAGACTCTGTACACAAGCTGTGTAAAAACTATCCACAGAACACAGCTGTGTGACAGAGCAGAGTGTGTGTGGACTGAGAGGCTGGGTGGGCTGAGCCCACAGTGGAGAACTTTGTACAAACCTCCTCTGAAAAAGAGAACCGGAGATCTCTAGTGGAGGATCTTGCATGGTGCCATTGCAACTAATGCCTTTTTATTTGTTCTTAATCACAGTGTTTTAAAGGAGTGCCCATTCTGCGGGCTGACCGAAAGCATCTTCCATGTTTTTACTGAGTGCAGGAGACTGGCAGAGATTTTTAATGTTTTAACCCGTGTTTTTAGCCTATTTGGCGTCCTGTTTACTGCCCCTGTTTTTATTTGTGGAGTTGGTTTTAAAAAAACAGAAAAAGCAAAGTGCCAACTCCTAAATTTTTTAATTGGTGAAGCAAAAATGTCAATCTACCTGACTCGTAGGGACAAACTGCAGGGTGGGCCGACCCTTGACCCTGTGATCCTGTGGAGGCACAACGTGAAGACCAGACTGAGGCTGGAGTTTTGTTTCCACAGGATCACAGAGAACATTGATGTGTTTGAACAGCAGTGGGCTCATGAGGAGCTGCTGTGCCGAGTGAATGAGAGAGAACTAGAATTTGCATCATTCCTCAACTGATATATTGAGTGTATAACTGTTTGTTTGTTTTTAAACCAACTGTAAATAAAGTACTGTTAAAAAATCAAAAAAATCTCTCTCTCTCTCTGTCTCTCTGTCTCTGTCTCTCTCTCTCTCTGTCTCATTGTGTCATGCGGATTACTGTTAATTTATTATGCTGATCTGTTCTGTACGACATCTATTGCACGTCTGTCCGTCCTGGAAGAGGGATCCCTCCTCAGTTGCTCTTCCTGAGGTTTCTACCGTTTTTCCCCCGTTAAAGGGTTTTTTGGGGAGTTTTTCCTGATCAGCTGTGAGGGTCATAAGGACAGAGGGATGTCGTATGCTGTAAAGCCCTGTGAGGCAAATTGTGATTTGTGATATTGGGCTTTATAAATAAAATTGATTGATTGAGATGATGAGAAGGTCAAATCTTTAGTCAGATAAAGTTTGACTAAATCAACAGTCAGTTTGACTTGAATACATTAACTGAAATGTTTAATATGATCTGAAGATTACAGTTTTTCTCAATTGCTAAAACACTAAACCCTGTTGTCTGAACCAAATGCTCAGTTGCCTGAACCCACTGATTGAATCAGTCACTCTTTTGGCAAAACCATAAGCACTTTTCACCTGTTTAGACACAACTTGCCAACACATTTTCATTGTGATGCACCTGTGTTGCATAATGGTGAGCACAGGTGGCAAAAGTCAAACACAATTAAAGCACAGGTGTCACCGGTTGAACACAACAACTCAAAATTGATCACACTTGTGGCTAATGATGCGAGGGAACATATATAAGCCAGTTCAGAGAGCACTGGTTAGGAGCATCCATCTATGTTGTTGTTTGGGACAATGTGAGTTTTCACAGAGCCCTCCAGGTTAGAGAGTGGTTCAATATGAACCAAGGTTTTATCAATCTTTGCCTTCCACCGTACTCCCCTTTCCTGAACCTCATTGAAGAATTCTTCTCCTCATGGCGGTGGAAGGTATATGAACGCCAACCTTACACCAGGGTAAATCTCCTGCAAGCCATGGAACTAGCCTGTGGTGACATAGGTGTGGAGGCATGCCAAGCCTGGATACGGCATGCCAGGGTTTTTTCCCCCGTTGCCTGGCCAGACAAAATGTGGCCTGTGATGTGGATGAAGTCCTGTGGCCTGACCCAGTGCGGAGAAATGATGCTGTGGCTGAGTAATGCACTTCTCATTTGTATATTTTTGTACTTTATTTTTACGTAGGCTTACTGTATACAAGTGCTAAATGCACAGGTTTTTTGTTTTGCAACATGCATTTAGCCTACAGTGAACAATAAACATTTATTTCTACAGCTTCATGTCCTGAGCATTGTGTTTTCTATTTTTCTATGTGTTTTCTGTTTTCTGTTCTGTGTGTTTTCTAGTGTTTAGTGACTGCTCAGTAGTGTTTTTAATTTTGATTGACTCGGGGCACGATTTGACAACATAGTTCAGTTTTGAGCACAGATTGAACTGTTTTGAGGTGAAAGTTTGGTTTTGCAAGAAGAGTCTGAGGTTTTGTGAATGTAGCTTGAAAATTGGGTTTTGTGTTCACAGTTTAGAGAAAAGGAGAGCAGCTTTCCAGAAATGTATCTTAGCAATCGAGAAAAACTGTAAAAAGACCAGTGTCTCAGAGTAAAATATTTTCTTTGACTCAGTTAATTAAAACAAATAATCAGGATAAAAACCAACAAACAGATTTG